>NW_003547887.1:0-5053 GCF_000090795.2 Amphimedon queenslandica | reverse complement strand
TTATCTCTACTCTTACGTTACGTAAACGGTTGCCATTGGTTTATACAGCACTTCCTGTCTTAACGTATGGCCTTACCTTACGTTAACTTTGCAGTGTAAATCCACCTTAAGATGTCTGAGCCATCCACACCATTCCTTTATCTAGATCTTGTACTTTCACTCCTAGAAAGTATTCTACCGGTCCCATATCTTTGACATTGAATTGACTTCTTAACTCATCTTTAACTTCAGTTATCCATTTAGTAGATCTTCCAGCTAATAGTATGTCATCCACATACACAGCAATTATGAAAGGCTCTCCAGTGATAGAAATATATAGACACGGATCACTGTTTGATTGCACAAATCCCATCTTCTTTAGTTGTGAATCTAACGTATAGTTCCAACAACGGGGGGATTGCTTGAGACCATAGATACTGCGTTTTAATCTGCATACTAACTCTTCTTTGCCTTTTTCTTCATATCCTTCAGGCTGTTTCATGTAGACTGTTTCTTTCAGCTCTCCATTTAAAAAGGCAGTTCATCCATCTGATGCAATTGTAGATTATTCTGAGCAGCTAGAGCAGCAATCATCCTGAGAGACTCAAACCTAACAACAGGTGAAATAGTCTCTTTCGTATAGTCAACTCCAGGTCGTTGGGAATAGCCCTGAGCTACCAATCTAGCTTTATATCTATTAATATTTCCAGTAGCTCCAATCTTGCATTTAAAGATCCATTTACTGCTCAGGACTCTTTCATCTTTAGGAAGTTTCACCAGTTCCCATACATCATTAGACATAAGTGAGTTGTACTCTTCATCCATTGCTTTCTTCCATTTCTCATGATTCGAGGAGGTAAGAGCTTCATCAACTGTCTGTGATTCTTGGATATGACTAGCTTGATTTATCCAGACACCATATCAATCAGGTCGCCTAGTTACTCTAGTTGAGTGTCTTATACAGTTGACTCTGGCTCCTGTTCTGTCTCATTCTCTTCTTCTTCAAGGGTTTCATCATTATGAGGAACAGTCTCTTCATTCTCAGTGTTTGGCATCTCAACTTCTGTTGTGCTCTCACCTTCACTAGCATCAATGCCTACATAGGGAGTAGACTCATTCTCTGATCCATTCTGTTTGTAGCCAGCAACTGTCTCATTAAAAATGACATCACGACTATAAATGACTCTCTGCTTTGTAAGTCATACAGGCAATATGCTTTTCTATTATCAGCATAACCTAGTAAGATCAGCTTATGAGACTTCGAATCTAGCTTCTTTTTTTCATCCTTAGCTACATGACTATATGCTGCACAGCCAAATATGCGTAAGTAACTGACACTTGGCTTGATTCCAGTAAGGGCTTCATAAGGAGTCATTCCTTCAACTGCTTTAGTTGGACAGCAATTATGCATATAGACTGCTGTACTAATAGCTTCTGCCCAGAAGGATTGAGGTAGCCTGGACCAGTCTAACATACAACGAACCATTTGAGTGTTCTATTTAAGCATTCTGCCACACCATTTTGCTGTGGGCACTTGGAAACAGTAAATTCATGTTTTATTCCCTGAGAAAGTAGATACTTTTTGAACTCATGTGAGGTGTACTCCCCACCATTATCTGTACGTAGAGCTTTTACGCTCTTCCCAGTAGATTTTTCTACGAAACGCTTCCACTCACAGAATTTATCAAAAACTTCACTCTTATTCTTAATTATATATACCCATACATATCGGGACTTATCATCTGTGAAGATTAAAAAATATTCTCCACCACTGAGCGACTTTGCATTAATCTTGCCACATACATCACTGTGTATTAGTTCTAAGGCTTCTTTGCTTCTTCTCTGAGCATGTGAGGGATACGAATTCTTATGCTGCTTCCCAGCTATGCATGATTCACAAAACTGAATTTCCTTGGTTATCGAAAAATCAAAATCTTTGACTAACTTATCACAAGTAAGCTTCTGTAGATTCTTCATGCTCAAATGCCCATCGATAATGCCACAAATCTTCTCTAGAAAAGTTGGCATTATGTATAGACCCCTTTAGGCGAGAAGTAGCAGCTTGTAAATATCATTAATTTTGCAATGAATATCATTATATCTCAGTTACGGTATACGCCCACATACAATAATTGGCCGCCATTTTTTACGTCAAGCAGCAAGTGCTTTCTGTGTCCTGGAGATCTTGGACACTACATTTTGAAGCTAAAAACTATTCTAGAGTCAAGAAAGATGCCAAGAGAGCCAACCTAGGAAGTATAGTGTAATACTCTTGTTGTATGAGCCTGCTTTCCTCTTTGGGCTGTGACAGAGAGTCAAGAACTGATCGTTCTGGCTCTCCCAGACTTCTTAAGTCTTCAAAATATCTTGCTATAGTAAAGAACAGTTGATATGAAGCCTCTCGTAGTCTTGAGTTCAGCACAACAAAAGTTTTATTGGCAAAACAGCTCTACTTTGCACATCAGCCATTGGAGCTCTGCATAACTTTGACGTAAAACATGGCGGACAAAAATCCGTTCAATATTATTTCTTTGTATATACGGTATCACAAACTAATTCTCGCCTAAAGGGGTCTATAGCTGAATGAACTTCATGAGGCAATATGCTCAATTCATATAGACTTCCAACTCTGGTAGCAACTGAAACTACTTTATTATGAGTATCATGAATCACACAAGTATCATCGTTAAATTTGAATGAGATACCTCGCTTCGTTGCTTTCGACACACTTATTATATTAGGTGAAACTACATTGCACATGTACATGTATGTTTTTATGAATTTACATATAAATTTTGTTTTCTTATTTTCTGTCTAACATACACCTACCAAGTGCATACAGCTTGGTCATATGCCAAAATAAATGTAAGTTAAATTTTTGTGTGATAGTAAAATTTAAGCTTTACAAAAATTATCTGCTCTAAAGTAGTGTCTTTGGCTTCTAGTGTATGTTTATGTATGTTTATGTTTTTGGATGTACATGTATACTGTACATGTATTTTAAAACCTGCAAATTCATTGAAGTGCAAAATTAGACCCAGACAACAAAAACCAATGTAGTATCATGAGTATATTTGCTTTTTTAATGAAAGCAATAATGCAGTACTTTGTAATGCACTCCTGATACCGTACAAAGTGCTTTTTTGGCAGGAGTAATATTTGGCAAATTTGCCTGTGGAAAGAAATTGGCAAATTTTATATTGGCGATTTTGTGCCACATGCCATTGAGCATCTCAGATTGAAACAAAATGGTGGATTTTATATTGGTGATTTCTTCATAGAACCACCAATTGCCAATATCAATTCCCCACCAATAAATCATCTTGTATGGTAGCTGGTATGGTCATGATCATACATTGTATGCATAATGACATGTTTTACACATTATGGTCTATTGTCATTAATTGTAGAATAAGGAGTTATGTGAAGCTGCTGAAAGAGGTGATTCTACTGGTGTCCAGTCTGCACTGTCTCAAGGAGCTAATGTAAACTATCAAAATCCTAAAGAGGTAATTACATCTAATGAAGTACATGTATACATGTATACACTGATAACATATTTGTATAATAAAATAATAATTATGTTATAATTATTTATAGCTAGTTAGCTTGTTGATCTTGTATTGTTATACATGTATATGTACATGTATGTACATTTGTATGAACATGGCAGTCTGATATACATGTACATGTAATGCAGACTATATAGTATGCTGCAACATACATGTAGAAACATTGTTTTTGTTTCCTAAAACTCTATCAAGCTTCTTCATTTTGTTCTTGTACAAAAAGGCATAAGTATAAATGTACATGTGGGTTATGCAACAAGGTGGAGAATTGGAGATACATGTATCTATAGCATACTGAGGGCTTTTAGTCCCAAGGTTGATAAGGCCATAGATACAGACACAGGGTTGTACAGTCAAACCTGTATATTTTAGACTTCTTGGGACCTAATAATACATGTATTGTCTTCATTATGGAAGTGTCCTTATTTCAGTGGTAGGCCCACTGAGAGAGGGGGCAGAGGGAAAAATTCCCAGGAGCCCCAACATTGTCAGGTTCCCAAATAGTAAATTAGGGCCTACAAACTGCATCACAGAGCATTTTTGGGCAACATAATGCAATTGGTATTGTGACAGACTTACATGTATTATTTATGTACATTGTAGGATGGAACTACTGCTCTTAGTATAGCAGCAGAGAGAGGACATTTGGACATTGTACAATTGCTGTTGAATGATGGAGCTGATAAAAGCACTGCAAATTTTGTGAGTATAGCTATGTGTACATGTACATGTACATGTACTTGTCTTTATTTTGCAGTCTTAGAGCTTCAAATGTTTTTGTGTTAACTATTACTTAAAGCTTTAATTATTACACACAGTTAAAGTGTGCTTACATATATTTTCTTTTAAAGGTTGAGATTTTTTATTTGATTACTTGTACTAAGCATTAGTATTATTTTGTATAAAGGGTTAGCAGAATATAGATGAAAGTAGCATTTACAACAAGTATTTAAGATAAATCCTAACAGTTGATGTTTCAAATGCTGTATTGTTAATAATAACAGTTCTATTAAGAGTTACTTTTATTTTTATGCATGTATTTTTTTAGGCAGGAGAAACTGCTCTAGTTGCAGCCGTAAGAGAAGGACATGAAAAGGTTGCGCTGTTATTAAGTGAAGAAGCTGATCCAAATATTGCAACTCATGTGAGTTTAATACATTACATGTACATGTACATGTAATTACAGCATGTTAATGTCAGTTTAGGCCATGCATGCTTACATAGTGCCATATTAAATTTATGTCCTTGATTTGTGTCTTTCAGCAGGGATATTTCTTGTTTTATTATGAATAATGGAAGTAGTTTAATTGTGATTTTCTGCCAGTGTACAATGCAATATGGCTTTTCTATGTTTATGATGATTTTACATATTTCTTGTGTTTTTACATTGTATGCTCTATTATAATTTATTGTAGAATAAGGAGTTATATGAAGCTGCTGCTAGAGGTGATTCTACTGGTGTCCAGTCTGCACTGTCTCAAGGAGCTAAGTAAACTATCAGAATC
>NW_003547886.1:5953-12853 GCF_000090795.2 Amphimedon queenslandica | reverse complement strand
GAACGAAATTTTCCACAACAGAAAATTTTGTTGAGCTTTCTAAAAAACTTGTGAAGATACTTTCTTCGCAAAAGTCCTTTTTTAGCCTCATGCCTAATGACAAAAACATTGGCTTAAAATTAAAATTAAATGGCTTACATAATTTTTTTAGTAAATGCTATTTCGAAACGTATGTTAGTCCAATGCTTTGCAAAATACTGCAAAACCATCCACAAAGCAAGTATCATATGAACAATGCCAAGAATGTAAAAGGCTGGATAATACCATACGGGTATATCAGGCTTCAAAATGGGCTTAAAGTAGAGTAGACTAGTACCATTACAATCACCATCGACAGCACAGGTTTCATTGTCATAACTGTGAATGAATTATTAAGTTTTATTATAATAAACTTAGGCTTACTCTGATGGAGCTGTGACAGAAAATAGTACAATTACATTTATAAGTATTGTTAACCAGAATAAGATGAAATGCCTTGTCGTTCTAAAGTTAAAAATAATAATAGTATTGGTTATATAGAGATAAACTCATGATGCCCACAAAAGCCAGTAAGTTTTCCAGGATTTTTTTACTTTTTTCTATTAAATTCAAAACAATTGATAGTAACAGACACCATTATTATTATAAGTATTTATTTTATACATAAAATTATTAGATCTAAATTTTAAAATATTTGCATAATAACATGTATGACACAATGTAATAAATTTTCTACTCATTTATAGATTATGTATATTAATATCATACTTTCCACTCCTGAGCAGATCTAATAGCTTCTGTCCATTTGAGAAGATCAGAGAGTTTTTCCTGAGGTGTATTTCTTTTGATGCGTAGCATTATAGCATTTTTCTCACTCTCACCAAGATGTTTCTGTAACATAAATCAGTTATGGATCGGTACAGTTCAAAAATGGCATAAACATACATGGGGTTCATATAGAAAATAGGTACGGGTCAGAATTTTTTTACCACTCTTAGCTTTGTAGACAACTTCAATACTTCTTGACCAATCTTGACAATGTTGCCACATTCCTTTAGCATCATCTACACTTTCATCAAATAATTTATCAAAGCTTGTAGGATCAGTTTTTTTAGAGTGTTTTTCATATCCCACTACATGTATAGAGGTAAGATATACAACTAAACAATATCAATGGAAATATTAACCTAATTCGTCAACACTGATTCCTTTATAATCAGAAATTCTTCGAAGTACATGATAAGCACGAAACACACTGTTTCGTAGTTGTTCACGAGTAGAAATATTAAAAGGCCCTAAATATGCTTGCCAAAATTCAAACATAGCCTTTAAAAATGTAGCTATGTTCCAGTGATTTATTATCCATTGAGCTAGCTGTGGAGAATTTTCATCTGTTTCTTCTAGCATAACTTCAAGCAATTCAATGCAAGAAGATTTGAGTCTGTAACGATCCTAAAAATATCTGTTGTGGCAATTTGAATTATTGCTGACTAACTGTAGCACCAGCACTGGAAAAGTCCTTCTGCATTATTGTCTCAATAGACTGTGTGACTTGTCCTTTGAAAGCAATCACTTGATTACTATAATTACCAGCACACATTTCTATCAATGCTTTCACTGCATCCTGGACAACAGATACATTGCTTTCATTAAAATTTTCAGTGATTCCATGGAGTAAAAAAGCAACTTGACTAACAATATTAGATCCCTGTATTAGGGAAAAACAATACAATAATATAGCAGTTTACTGTGGTTTAAATGGCAACACTGTCGCCACATATCAATTAAAATTATTTTGACAAAGTATTGTAGTCAACTAAAACTGAGTCATACCGTATGCCATATATTTTGCGGTTATAATAATTTGCAATTTGGCTGAATTTTTGTATTTGCAAATAAAAATTTCGCGATGTAATTACCCACCTACTATAATCAGCATGCTATTTTGCAGATTTTAATTTGCAAATTTTTCCAAATGCAAAAATTGTGAAATTTAATCCCTGCAAAATAATTATATGGAATATACGGTATTTAGTGACTTTTAATTAATTAACCAAAGCTACATGGAAGAAAAATGGAGAAACCTTGGTTGCTTTCATTATAGGCAAACAGATCTATACATAACCATCAAATTTTAGCATTAATTTTCATGGTATTATTCAATAATGTTAGACATACACTAAACGTTTTGTCGTCTCGAAAGATGTCTTGCATATCTTTTTGTTGCCCATCACATAGCCATGAAAGGAAATTTAAGGCGGCCATTGTGATACGATGATCAATAAATTCAGCTTTTACATGTTGTTCAACAGCAGAAGTTATTCCACTTGCTTCTTTATCACCTACAAATAAATTTCATTATTATTAAATTAGCCATTTTAATATCATACATTCATCATTCCCTTTTATAGCTGCTCTTTGCCTTCTATTAAATACACGAGTTTTTCTTCTTTTCTGCATAATGTTTAATATTAATAAATCATAGCTTAATTATTTACCATTAAATTAATGGGCAATGATGAGTCATGATCATCCTCTGCTGGAATCAATGCTGCTATTTGCTAAAATTGAAATGAAGTATAACTATTTATCATTAAAAAATTCTCCAAACTTACAGCCATGGCTTGGCCCATTCTAAAAAATGACACAAGCATTATAATATTGCTGAAAGCATTAGCCTACTTTGCTTTATTGAGAGTAGATTGAGTTCTTCTTAATATTTGATGGACACGTACAAAAAGATTTTTGTCTTGCTGATTGACATGCAAAGTTATTCTTTTTTGAGCTTCTTCATTTCCAGGATAGAGTAAAACATTAAGACAAGCCAAAACCTGAAATGCTATGTCATCTTTTGGATGATGAAGTAAATCAATCAACTATCAGAGACATTATTATTGACTATTTGAATGTTTTTCCTTTTATTCTTACTGTTTCAACTATTTCATTATTAAGAAGAATTGTTTGTATTGGTTGAATAACTTGTTCATATTGCCTATAAATATTAAAATCAAATTACTTTAATAAAATAATTACTGTCGAAATTCATCAGGATTCAGGGTGCTCCTGGGTACTCTGGTAATTCTTTTATAAATCACACCGCATAAAAGTTTTAGAGTTATTGATGTAACTCCTTCAAGATTAATTCTTTCTAAAATTGGAAGACCTTGCTTTCTTTGTTTTTGAATGAGATTCCTATTAAATTAAGCATCATATTAATAATTAAAAGTAATTAGTATACTTAACCTTAGTATTAGAATAAGTTTCTTTACTTTCAATGAATCAGATTTCATTCTGTAACATAATGATATAGCATTAAATAAATAAAATTTGTTTCATACCTAATGTCTTCATCACTATCAGAAAATAAATTGATCAGCTTAATAAAACTGGGATCATTAGGAATAAATAAGCTTTCTTGTACTTCACCTACAGTGTTATGTAAAGTAGTAATAATAATAGTAATAATAATAATAATTATTATTATTATAAGTAACATGCCGTACTAGATGATTCATTGTAGGCTTTTGAGTATTTCACTAAATATGTCTGCAATTCTTGATTCAGAGTAACCTCAGGAATGCTAACATAATGTGGAGGTGAAACTAATTTTAAGCTATCAATGACAACCTTTTAGATTTCTTAATACATTGGAATAAAAACAGTAGTTGTTACTTGATTAAGGGAGCATGGTTCATGAAGAAGCATTTCACAAAACTTCATGATATTAGTTACACAGTGTTTTAGAATTTCAATATGACTTGGAGCACAAATTACTTGATTACGGTGAAGATCCTGACAAAAGAATAAAACACAATAAGTACTATCTTCTAAAACTAGATCTACCAGCAATTTTTCTCCAACTTCTTTGATAATATTAACATGTTTGATGATGTTAACTTCCTTTGATGTGAGTATATCAGTACACAGCTCATTTCCTCCAGATAAATGAAGTGACATTTCAAAGCAAAACTCTGACAGCATTGGAAGTACACCTTTAACAACAAATAATAAGCTACTACTGAGATTAACTGAAATATCAGCCGAGTATTTTATCCATTGCTTAATACTCAAGTTTGAATCAGTCAAATTCTTCATCTTTATTAGAAGGACTTTCTTTTTCTCAGCTGTTAAAGCATGAAACTCCTTCAATATCTTGTTATCAATATGTGAAATCTGTTGCTCTATGAGCAACAAAAAATTTCTAAAACAATAGTTGTTGATCATTATTTTTTAAAAATCTAAAGTATGTATCTACCTGCTAGATGCTAGCTGAGAGCATGCTAAAGCTGAGTCTCTCTCAGTATTTAAAAATGTCCATGTTAAAAGTCTCACAAAGGGCAACTTGTGATGGCTCACAATCTTTTCATTTGCAAGAATTCTATTAATGTTATAATAAATTTTATATTTGATTAGTACTTACAAAAGGAGCTCATCTATGTTATAAAAATGTTGTGAAACAGGTTCTGCAGACTGGCATTCTCCAACAGTACATGATGCTAATAAGTCAGTTATATTTAATAACAGTTGAAGGTGAGGGTCTTCATCATCAGCCTATATAGTTTCCAAAATTATTACCTTATAGCCGGCTTAATTTCGAGGGTACAACTTTCGCTGTTTTCGCGGATTTTCCGTATTCGCGAAAGTTAATTCCGTGAAATATCCGTATTGCCCATAAACACGTGTGCTTTAAAACAAGAACCGCGAAAATTAATTCGCGAAAAAAAGACTTGTGGCCTGATTCGCGAAAAAAAGACTTGTGGCCTGATTCGCGAAAGTTTATTGCCTCGAAACTTTGTGGCTATACGGTACATTAGAATACACAGCATACATTTTCTAAAAGTTGAAATCTAATAGCTTGATTTTCTTGACCTAAAATGTGTCCTAAATTATCCTGCCAGTGATGAAGAAAGAGTTGTGATATGTACTCTTGCAATGGAGTGGCTGGCTCTGTATTCTAGATACAAAATAGTTCAATTCACAAAAAACAAAAATAGAATTAACCTGTATAATGGTTTGCAATGTGACGGTTAATTCATAGTGCTCAGGATTACTGCTCCTAATGGACATAAAAAATAACTTCCTGATATCATTTTCAGATAGTCTTTTACAAAGTGAAGGATTATTAGAAAACACCTATTGAATACACATCATGGTAGTAAACACAACAATATTTATAATTCTAACTTCACTGAGCAAACATGTCATAGATGCAACAGCAGTTTTGATTTCAATAAAATCATTGAAAGACTCAAAAAGTTTATTTTGTGCCTATAATTAATATTAACAATCATTAGGAAAGTTCAGTTGGCATATACTCTAAGATTCTTTCTGGTAATCCTTTGTAAAACTGTGAAACAACTACTAAGAACATCTTCATGACACTGAGATTGATCTAAATTTCCATATTCAAGCACAAATTCCATTAAGACGTTAAAAAGTCCTAAATTTAATTTAATTTAAATTAATTTTAGTCTAGTTGCTGTGCATTTTTACTTACCACAACTGTATGCTACTCCTTGATTACTAGAATCAGGTTCTGACTCATCATTAGAAGAAACAAAACAATTTGAGAGTTCATCCAACTTATTTAACAATTTTTGCTTATCCTGGATCTGGTTTCTCAACATTTGTTTGAGAAGCTGATCAGAATCTGTCATAGACGATAATTCTTTCATTTCTTTATAAATTGCTGGATTTGTATAAGGAGTAGTAAAATAAGCATCCTTAGCTTTAAAGAGAAGTATATTTTCAACTTCAAAAATCTCAAAAAGAATATTTGCACTCAGCAAGCAAACATCACTGTCATCATAACTGATAAGGTCCAGCAGAATAGAGGACAAATTTTGAGAGTTTGTAGAATCAATATCAAATACCAAGTAAACTTCACTTCTAAAATTAAATCTTAACCTGGCAAGTGACTCAGCACACAATCTGATGAATTAAAATACAATTACTCTTATCTATAAAAATGGCACATACTTTTCAGTAGGATTGTCTCCACCATCAAAAAGTACCTTCATGTTTATTGGTGGCTCAATAAATTCTGACTCTTCCTTAGACAGTATTGCAATTTCTTGCAATTCAACTTGATCATCAGAAAGTTTTCTGACGCTTGAGCTTACAATACTATGTGATACATTTTCTTCAACAGTGTCTGGACTAATTTCTTCTTCATTTGAACAAAGCTTTTCTCTTATGTGTTTGAAGTCATACAAAAGAGCCTACAAAAATTAAGCAAAATTAATGTTTGCACACAAGGAACTATAGATCTACCTTAATGGATGAACGAAAATGCTGCTGGAGAAGTAAGTTTAGTGACTGCAGTGCCCTAATAGTAATTACAGCGATAATTTTAATTAACCGACATGCATGACAACATACAAGAACTTAATTTTGAAAATAATTTTGTTACCAGGAGTGTCACTACTACATCTTTCATTATTTTCCAACACTTTCCCTGTCAAAATTTTGATCATCATAATAACAGGTTGTAGACTCACCCAAAAAATTTACATCACTTTTACCATCAATAATACTTATTAAAATATTAATAATTTTTAACACTTCATCATCAGTATTGTAAACTCCATAGTCAACAAGAAATACCAAAATACCAAGTACTTGTGCTATAATAGAATTTCTTCCTTTGTAGTCATCTCCAGTATACAATAAATGCATCTTTAGAAAAATAATGATAATTAAGCAAAATCTATTATCCTACCTCATTTGTCGACAAAAATTCATGCAAAGACTTTTTCATAGAAGATATTAGATTTTTCTGTTCATCATCAATAATGAATTCAATTTTTTCATTTGGGTTTACTAATAATTCATGGTAACTCTAAAGAAAGAGAATATGTAATATTACAATCCTATTATACTGACTTACATAAGTGAATGATCTTCCTTTAATATTGATGC
>NW_003547886.1:1842-5604 GCF_000090795.2 Amphimedon queenslandica | reverse complement strand
AATAATGGACTTCTGCAATAGGTCACCTATTTCCCTATAAATAGAAAAAAAACTATTTTCACAATAACTAAGGATACAAAATATTACACATCATCTTTTGATAAGGTGATGAGAATTTTTTCAGTACCAAATTCTTTGCCGACCTTTTGAATAATGTAAAAAAAGTAATAAAATTACTATAGCATGCACCGTAGTCATTAGTGATTTTAACAATTCATTTTTAGCAAGATAGTGACGAGATTTGATGTTGGAATTTTCCACATATTCCTCAAGGGCAGAACAAATACTACAGCAAACCTCGTGCTTCCTATAAAATTCACAAATAAACAGCAATTATTTAGAACACCTACAATGGACTACTAGTTCCAGAAGCTATTTTCAGCAATAAAGCAATCATAGCATCAATAGTCTACATTATAATCATATAGCAATATGATTAGATTAAATTTAATACCTGTAAGGTTCTTAACATGTTTGCAAGTCTTTTCTTGTCCGAAGAAGTATGAAAAGCAACTTTTAATCCTCTCATTTGGATCATCACATCTTGATAATATGATAAGAGTTGTTTTTCATCCAACTCAAATAAAGAGACCTACAATAATGACTATAACCTTAATTCCTAATAATAGCTTTATACCCTTTTTAAATGATAACACAAACATGAACTTAATCCTGTAACATGATAAATATCTAAAACTGCACCTTCTTCAGCCTAAAAATAATTTCCAATATTATAGTGACAAGAAAATAGTGGATACGAAATGCAAAACATGTGGAACTAGCAAGAAACTAATTGTTATGGTAACTAATAACCTTAAGTATTTCATAATGGCTGGTAACAGGTATCGGGGCACTATCATCTTCTTTATCATCAAGCATAAGCTAAATAAAGCATTATAACTTGGCAATAAAACCTTAATGAATATTGTATCTTACGTTAAACCATTGACTAAGGTGGTCTTGCTGAGATAAATGTCTTTTTCTTAGAATTGGTTTCACTAAAAAATAAATTGAGTCATTAATACGAAACAAAGGCCACATCAGCTTAATAGCCAATTAAACACACCATTAACTCCTAAAAACTTTTGACTATTGACATGCTGAAAAACAACTTGATCTCTAATGCAAACTTCCTAATAAAGAATAACATTAAAATGTAAAACTTCTTATTTTATTGACACCTCTTGTGGAGCAATATTAGTTGACAATATTTTGAATAACTCAGCTCCATTGGCTTCCTTTATACTTTCAACAACAAGCTAAATGTAAGTAGCTATTGCATTATAATTGTTGAATTAAGCAAACTTTCAATCCATCTGAAGTATCTTTAACACTGATGTACTGCTGTGTTGGCAAATGCTTAATTCTACATTCCTCACCAAACACAAAAGGATTTCCTAGACAAATGTACAAGGAAAATATTTAATGTAAATTATACCTGTCCATATATGAGTTGTCTTCTCAAGCTGAAAGAAAGTGTTACCAGAAAAAGGCAAAACTTTAAAAAATCCTTGACGCCATCGCCGCAATCCAACTATATTAAAATTATCATTTGTAGCAATACATTATGCATGCAGTGAAACCTTCATTGTGAGACCATTTAAACTCATCAGGAAGCTTATCATTGACAAATGAGCCTTTTACTGAGACATAGCCATCAATTTTTAGACTGGAAAGCATAATAACATTACCACCCTAATTATAACAAAATGATTATAAACAAAAAAATCAAATATTTACCAGTATATACTGTGGATTTAGAGTGGAACGTTTGTAACAGTGTGGCTTTATAGAAAATATGGAGCCTGTCACAGATAAGACTAAATGATAGCTATGTAAAGACTGATAAAATAATTATAACATTAATTATGTAGTACCTGGTTTCAAGAGGATAATTAATGCATTGTACTTTATAGCCTTTGTAATTGATGCTTTCTAGTTTAATACTGTCATTAATTGCCAACTGGTAAAAGTAAAAAACATGTATTACTAACAAAAAATGATGAAAAGGTACATGTATTGTACAATTTAACTAAACTAACACTTTCATATGAAAAACAAATAACAAATTGCAAATATCATAATACCGGTAATTTAATTAAGAATTTTGATTTTCTGCTAGGGTTGTTGCTGCTAGATGCATACATGTATACTTTGCAGTTACCACTTCAAAAATAAATTTAGATCAACAAATACACATTTGTAGTCTGAGCTTATACAAGCACCTTGGTGTCCCAGAAAAAGGCTGAGCAAGGTTTTAAGAGGTGATTTTTTCAGGGCTCACTCCCTTTCTCAACAAATGCATGCATAAGAAATATAATTATAGTAATAATCCATCTCTTTCTGTATTATATAGTGATAATAATAATAATAATAATAATAATAATAGGAACACCATGCAACTATGCTTAAGTATTAGAATGGGATGGATTAGGACCCATCTCTCTTAATTCTGAGAGCCACAATTTTATGCCTCAGGGGCACACATACCAAGTGGAGATCCATTAATGTTGTTGACAGTTCCCCTTTTATTCTCATCATGCACTAAATTGAATATATTATTTATTTCTGACTTTATTCTATCTTTGGCTTTATTTCTATTTTTATTTCACTATTATCAAGAGTACTCTTGCAATTATTCTAACTCTGCATACTGTATCTGTTGTCTAATAATAATAATCAATAATCTGCTCTTTCTTTTGCAGAGGGTAGCAAGAACACTGTCCATTTTGCTGATTGCCAAAGCATTGGTGCTCATTTTCAGGCATTAGCTGTTGAATTGTTGGGGGGCTGGAGCTCTGATGCTTCCTCTTTTATCTCCTCCCATTGGTTGCCATCTTGCTTCTTGTTGAAGTCTTGACCATTTGGAGGTTACTTCTTATCTTTTTTAGAGACTTTCAGTTTTGTTGTGGTGCTATAATGCTCATTTGTGGCTGACATGGGTCTCCAATTCTCCCTTCTACAGTGGATAGATGCCTTTAACCATTTGTCTTTAATTGTCTTGTTTTTGTTCTTTTGTTTAGTTTTTTTGTTTGTTTTGCTATTTTTTCATAATAATAATAATAATTATTATTATTATTATTATTCTACCATGCCACCTTGCAATTGACCAATCAGATTGCAGGATTGGAGGTCAATTATTTTTCATATTATTAAAAGGTAAGATTTGTAAAAATTTATAATAGCAAATGAAAAATCTGGAAAAATTTTATACCAGCCCATGGTAACTTTACAAATTGAGTAGCCTTGTTTCCTTCCTTTGTACATTAAACCCTGCTTCATTTATGTTTTAAAAAAATTTTGTCTATATCCCAGGTCACAAAAAATATATATAATAATAGTTCAATGGTATATCCAAGCATAGGGTCTATGATCCTGTTATAACTGATAATGTTAATGTATGCTTATTTATAATTATTTTCCTAGGCATGTATTGTATTGTTATTATTATCATTTTTCCTAATTATTATTTCTGTACTTATTTTCATTTCTTATGTAGGTTATATAATGTATGCATTGTTGATTAAGATTCCTTTCTAGTGTTATGTAATATTATGCAATGTGTGTCAGTGATGTATTATGATGCAATTGATTTCTGTGTATTTAAGTGTGTGCATTCTTCAGTTTTAAGAAGAAGTTTTTAACTTATTGATAAATTCGTTCGTTGATTCCCGCGAGACCTCTCTTTACCTTTCCTTCTCGGTCACTACAGATCCAAGGTGAGCTGATCACTGAGGGGGCTTGAGCACCCCTCATGGCACC
>NW_003547886.1:0-1832 GCF_000090795.2 Amphimedon queenslandica | reverse complement strand
CTGATCATGATTTTAGCAGTTTCCAGTGCCTTAAAGAGCAATCAGAAGCACCAGTATCATGGGAGTATTTTTCAAATTATCTTTTACCACCCAAAAAAGTAGGTGTGACCAAAATCGCGGCCAGCTTCACACCCTCGGCCTCAGCATCCCCCTTTCCCAATTTCTAGATACGCCCCTGTAGTTTGTTTCTTTTTAATATTAGATAGTATTTCAGTGATGATGCATGTTTACATTTTGTCACATAGTGAATAAATAAGTGGATGCATATAGAGTCAGATACATAATTTATAAAATCACTTAAGATATCAATCAATTAATTTTGGGTACATGTAACTCACATCATCACCCCATCCCTTTTCTTGATGAGAAGGAACAAGCCTAAATAAAGTTGCTTCAGAATTTCCTTTATCAAGCCATGCCTGTGAAAAGATAATTTGAGAGCTCACTAACAATTACTGACTGAATCAGTAGGAGTAACAGCTAAATATCTGCCAGATGCCTGCATGATGTTGAATCTATAAAATTTGAATTTTTATCAGTGCCATAAAATTCTGTGACTAACCCTGATGATACTACCATAAACAACAGTCATAGGTTCAGCATTTTCTGCAATAATATGATCATGACAATAACTATTTTTGTAAAGTAAGATCAAATAAATATTGATTATTGTTTAGCGCACCTTTGATGTTTAACACTTTGCAGTTTTCCGTGACTAATAAGAAATGCAGCAACTAAACAAATAAATTGATTTAAAAAGTAGGCACATTTAAATTTATATTGATATTAAGAGTGTAGGAAAAATAAACTTTGACAACTTGCAAATGTCTTCATAAATTTTGGCATTATAGTTTTGAGCATGATAACTTGATGATACAGAAATATTTTTAAAACAACAACAAACAAAAAAGAATAATCTTAGGGCATAATAATAATTATTATTATTATTATTATGAATAGGTTACAGACAGAGCTCCCCTAGCCCCCACCTGTCGTGGACAATTTTCTCTGTTTAAATTTGGGTTTGGGTTTGTTTTGTTTCATTTTTTGTTCAGATGTTTTATCATACTGTACATGCAGCTGGAAATATTTGTGGGGAATTAAACTTTGCAAGTTGCAGATCCATCAAAAGCCCAAAATTTAAATCCACAAAATAATGAAATTCATGCATGACTACAGTACATTATTTTTCTAAGTTTTTAAAACATTTAAGTCAAGACAGTATGTTTTTAAGACACCGGGCTGACAGAACTTGGTTCTGAGTATTGACTGCATGAACTGAAGGATATAAAGAAAAATGAATTACTAGTTAAACTATTCAATGTCAATGATAAACAAGAAAACTAAACCTCAGACACACAAAAATTACTAGTGATGCATCCACTTCATCATGTAACAAATCCTCAAGTTGTATTGTGCGTTGTTTTTCTTTCTTTCAGTCTTGTGTGTTAATTCCTCAGTTGTGTTGCATCCAATTTTGGAGTTAGACCTTCAACACTATATTAGATTTATATCTCCTTTTTTATGTTTTTATTCTTGTTATTGCATGTCAGTTGTTAAGTTAATAATGCTATGAATTAAAATAATAAACAATAGCCTAAACCATTATTTTGGGTTTGGTTTTGTCATTTTGTCTTGTAAAATAAATTGTTTATTAAATTTTCAATTTGACAGTTGTTTGTTTATAAGTTAGTTGTTGTTGTCTTTGCAGCAATGATAGAGGATGTAACAGCAACAAAAATACTGTCAATATTATTATAAGCCACAGAATCAACAATTCATCATGAAAAATAATAACATAATCTGGCAAATAATGTCCCAGAAAATAGGTT
>NW_003547884.1:5274-12886 GCF_000090795.2 Amphimedon queenslandica | reverse complement strand
TAATCGTAATATAATTAGATTACATTTAGTCATGCATATGCAGTAATAGTAATAGTAATAATGAAATTAGTGAAGTAATAGTAATAGTAATATATTACATTTACATCTACTAAACATGTAATTGTAATAGTAATAGAATTTTTTTCTAGTTAATAGTAATAGTAATATATTACTTTCTAATGTAATTGACCCCATGTCTGGTCCACACAAGTTGCCATGGGCATAGATAATAGAGTAAATCTATGACATGAAGAGGGCGTTTAAGCCCCACCCTTTAACATATAGAATGCTTTACTCAGCATAAAACCAACAATTTACTCTATATACTTACCTTTACTAGAAGAGATTAAGTAAAACGAGGTACATAAATCATAAACACAGAAGTCAGTGTAGTCATAGTAACTAAAGAATAAAATTATTGATGTTTATTTAGAATAATTTCTCTCACTTGAAGCGAGTGGTGTCAGTAGATAGTCGTGTCTTTAGGCACGCACATCATCTTAATCTCATCACAAATCAGTCAGTAAGTACCGTCAGTAATTGTAAAAGGCTCTTCCAGTTCCAGCCATTATAATAATTATTACTGAGCATGCGCAGTTGGCTGCATCAAAATGGCGTCCAACCACTTGGTGAATCAACTGTGTACTTGAAAATAACGACAAGAAATCATTTTGTAGAATCAAAATGCCAAACCACACTGCACTAGCGTCCCTTAAGCGCAACAGAATCGTGCAAAAATTATCTTTCTAGGATAAAAACTGTAGGACTAGTTCAGTAGTTCTTCCTTAACTGTGGAAGAAGAAGAAGAAGAAGGAGAAACCTGAACATTTGGTGCATGCAGGCATGCATGCATTCATTGCCGTAAAACTATCTTGTGGAAGTTTTTAGCTACTTTTTATAACACTAACCTGTTTCAATAAAATTATAAAGGAAATCTTGACTGTCAGATAAGCTATAAAGAATTCCTGAAGACTGATTTACACAGGCTCAATGCTTCTGGGATGGCAGCCATTATGGGGGCGCGCTCGTCCAACTCAACCCTACATACCAAGCGCTAGCGCTTGGTAATATGTACTGTCTTACTTGTGGATGATCCTGTAACAGTAATGACTGATGAAGTGCTCGCGTAGGCGAGGCCAATAAATGAAGCTACAAGCCACTACTAACTTTAAGTTAAGCCATATAAATGTAGTTCTTATTGATCATCCACAAAACCCTCTTGGCTGCTAAAAAGTTGGGAGGATTTAACCTCTGTAGCCCTGGCATTTGCTATTTTTACCTGCTCCCTCATTAAATGGTCAAGCTTAGAGATTAGCTACTTCACTGAATTTTTCTGAGAAAGTATATAACTGGACACATTACCATTACTACTATTATTACCTATGTACCTGTATTACCATCTTACCATGGCAATATACCTATACATTACCAGTATTACCTGCATTACCAGTATTACTTATATTACCTACGTTACCTTCATTACCTACATTACTTACATTACTTACATTACCTGCATTACCAGTATTACTTGCATTACCAGTATTACCTGCATTACCAGTATTACTTACATTACCTACGTTACCTTCATTACCTACATTACTTACATTACCTACATTACCTGCATTACCAGTATTACTTGCATTACCAGTATTACTTACATTACCTACATTACTTACATTACCAGTATTACCTGCATTACCAGTATTACTTGCATTACCAGTATGACCTGCATTATCAGTATCACCTGTACTACAATAAAGTTCAGGCATAAAAACGGAGTTTTACTGGAGTATACGGCATGGTAACAATCTCTCCCTAATGGCTTTTAACAAACAATCAAGAAGCTCATTTAGGTAAGCGACTCATCCCTTAAGGCAGCCACCATCATTATCCTGACATTTAAGGGAGTACTACCATTAAACTGGGAGAGAGCTGAAATGATGATTGGCAATTCATGATAATTATTGATCTGCCCTCAATATATTTGAGGGCAGATCAATAAAATCATTAAATCATTTAAATTATTAAAATCATTAAATTACAATATCCATGTACATGCATTTGAATTCACTATAGCACATGTACATTTGCTAATAATTATTTTCCAAGTATATTTATTATATATTTTCTTTTATTTCTCTCTCCAGATCCAGTCTCCATTTGTTGAGGATTTTTTAAAGTACACTGCCACCCTCCAGCAGGACAATACTCCTCTACTGGACATTCTCTGGCGCTATTATGAACGGAATAAGAACTATATTGCAGCTGCTAGGATACTGGACCAGCTTGCCAGAAAAGAAAGGTAAAGTACATTATGTACATGTACATATATATAAGTCACCTACTACAGTTACATGTACAATGTATATTTAATTTGAATTAGTTTATATGTACATGTACATTAATCTTTGTGTTTGTGACCTCTTCTATATCTTGTTCTCTCTCTCTCCCCCTCTCTCCCTCAGTGTTGAGTTAACCCTCTCCAGGAGGCTGGAGTACATATCAAGGGCGGTGATGTATGCTAAGAGCTGTGGGTCTGTATCCAGCGTCAGTGGTGAGGGAGAGTTCCTTCATGAACTGGAAGAGAAGATAGAGGTAAGAAAGAAATAAAGAAAGATTACATGTACATATACTTTAGGGTTGGTATTATTAATTGTGTTCGTTTTTTAAAGGGGCTTAGATGTGTCATGTTAGTGAAAATATGTACATGTAGGAACTACGTCATACTGAAATTTGCATTTAATACTTTTGAGTGGAATTTTGTGTACATGCAAGTGTAAATGTACACATAGATGGAATGGATGTTTCCTAATTCTTGTATTACATGTACATTTACATTTACAGTGACTATTTATCATTTTTTATCTTTTTTACTGCTCCTCAGGTTGCTAGAATACAGTTGTCCATATTGCAAGGTATCCAGTCCCTCCATCACTCACAGCATACTCAACAAGCTATCACTGAACTCAACTCAAAACTGATGGATGTCAGTCAGGTTAGTACATGGCTACATGTACATGTATGTACACGTGTACGTACATGTAGATTGAAGTTCAGAATTTTGATTATAATGTGCTCAAACTTTCTACATAGCATAAGTACATTAATATGTATAAGAAAATGTAATAAAAATTGAGGGTGATTTTTTAGCCATTTTTCAAAAAAAACATGGGCTATAGTACAAATCAGCCGATTATAAAAAATGGCCATAACTTGAAAATTTCTAGTCGGAATCAGCTCAAACTTTCCACAGAGCATAAGGACATCAATATGTATCAGAAAATGTAATAAAAATGGGGGGTGATTTTTTAGCCATTTTTTGGAAAAAACCATGGGCTATAGTACAGGGATTTTTTTCAGAAATTGGCCGATTTTTAAAATTGGCCATAACTCGAAAAATTTTAGTCAAAATCAGCTGAAACTTTCTACAGAGCATAAGGATATCAATATATATCAGAAAATATAATAAAAATTGGGGATGATTTTTTGGTCATTTTTCAGAAATAACCATGGGCTATAGTACAGGGGATTTATTCAGAAATCGGCCAATTTTTAAAAGTGGCCGTAACTTGAAAAATTGAAGTCGGAATCAGCTCAAACTTTCTACAGAGCATAAAGACATCAATATGTATCAGAAAACGTAATAAAATTGCTTGATTTATGATATTGTTCTATTTTTAGTTGTATGGTGATTTTGCTGATCCGTTCAATCTCTCAGAGTGTAAGTTGTCCATTGTTCATTGTGCCGGCCATTTTGATGTCACACTGATTGAATCACTGTGGAGTGAAATTATAGAACAAGGTAACAATAATATACTTTATGCATCATTACTGTTACTGTAGTGTATTGTATGTGTTATTTAATTGTAACTATTCCTACACAAAGCCAGTCTTTAAAGTTTTCTGATCCCCATAACTTATTGGAATCAACTGAAACTGTATCATATAAGGGCATCAATTTATATCTTTAAAATTAGGACCAAAATTTAGCAATTCGCCAAATTCAATTCCCTCCAAATTTCCCGCTATAAGGTATAAAATACTTCACTTCTCATGCAGAGCTCCAGTCTACACTGGGCAATGATAGGAACACTAGAATGCAGAGCATGAGGGACAGACTACTGAGACTTGGTAAACTGTATTCAAGAAATGACAGCTACTTTCCAACTGGTAAAGAAACTAAAAAAAAACTTTGATAAATTATGCATCTCATTCTCTCTCTCTCTCTCTCTCTCTCTCTCTCTCTCTCTCTCTCTCTCTCTCTCTCTCCCTCTCTCTCTGTTAGCCTATCTCATTAAGCTGTTAGAGCAGCACTCTTGTCAGCTGGGTGGGATCCTGTCTTCATTCCGGACATATTTCATCAAGTGGGTGTGTCTTACTCCACCCTATTCACACTCTACAACAACCTCTTTGAAGAAAAGGTATAGATCTATGTCCTTATTTGGTCATTTCCTTATTTGAATGCATACTTAATTTTATTATTTTTTATTTTTAGGATACATTTTGGGGTTCAGTAGGACGACCGTTACATGTTCTGTCAGTTTTATTGGCTTTACTATCAGCTTATACTGCTAACAGTTCACTAGTAGCTACCAAGTAGGCCATTTTAGATGCATTGTACTGAATATGTACACATAAATGTAGTAGATGTGTATTTGCAACTTATGAAATACACATGTACATTGTGTATAGCAAAATAATGTATTTTTATTTCTTTCCATCCATTCTCTCCATTCTTTTTTAAATTTCTAATTATATAAATGCTAAGTAAAAAAGTACTAAATTGCTTGGTATTTTGGTATGGTGCTTGGGTTTTTTTTCCTCCTCCTCCTCTCTCTCTCTCTCTCTCTCTCTCCCTCTAGACATTTCTCAGTTGCTATTGATAAGTATTTGGTTGAGCTACAGACACTGGATCCCTCCACTCCTGATATCAATACACTCACTGCTGGACTGGCTCAAGAGAGAACTCTAGAGGAACCTTGACACCATCAAATGAACACACTCCACCACACACTATCCATACACTTGTGTATACATTCATTTTGAAATGATAATTTTTCAATCTTATTATAGTCAAAAATTAGCTGCATATTTTTATTTGTCATTTATGACATTCATAACTCAGTGCACTCTAAGTTTGGATGTCTTTGTTAGTACAAGATATAGAATAAGCTATGCAACCATCTGTTGCATATTGCTAACGTAAGTTTTGAGTGTTATTTTAACTAACAGTAGAAAAATTTACAATAGCTATAACACAAACACATTGTACATTAGTTAACTACTACTCACTCAGTCACTACATGGTAGTGGACACTGTTTATTTATATAACTAAATAGTGCACAAAAAGACCAATATATGCATTATGAAATGGTTGGTATTTCATATTCAGTAGTAGCAGATGGTGGAAGAGTTGTCTCAGGGCTAGTTGTATCATACACTGGCTCAGTAGTTGATCTAATGGTAATAGATATATGCATATGATATGTTCAATATATACACTAACTAACTTTGTTTTCAATTCAGTTGTAGCATAAGCTGGACTGCATTCCATTACAATGTCATTATCCTGTTTTCTATCCCACATACAAATTTGAAATTTTATTGCAATGAATATGTACCAGTATATTTACCTCTTTTGATTATTATTAGCTCTTTTCATTTGTAAAACAATTACTAGTATAACAATCACAACCAGTATTAGTGCTATCATGGGTATATATACTACAGTTACACCAACTATCAATCCATTATTTTCCTCATTATCATTGACTAATACAGTAGTTGTTGCAGTAGTAACACTAACTGTACTTATTGCAGTAGGATAAGAAACTATAAAAATGGTTTACACATAATTATTATAATCATTAGTGTGTGTTACTAATTTAATGTATTGTATAACAATGCTGATGCTAAACAGCATGCTTAAACCTGCATGATAGACAAGCAGATATTGTGCAGCTTGAGCACAATGGAGCACATTTCTGCTTGTCTATCATGCAAACTTAAGAAAAATAGTACAAACCTGATGGTAAATGTACAGGCTGAGTCCTCTGTCCTTCATAATTGATTTGATTAAAATTAAATGATGTAGATATAAAGAACAAGTAGTTCAGATTAGGATCTAATCCTCCTATTAGACCTTCAGTAGTATCACCTGGGAATACTCTCATTCCTGTCTCTACTTGTCTCTTCTTTCTTGAGGAGCTACTGGTTGACTCATAATAGACAGTATAATGACTAGCTCCAGGAACTGAACCCCACACAGCTATCACTGCTGTAGAAAGGAACTTTTTTACTGAGAAGTTTTGAATGACAGCTGAAATTAAATAAATGAAAATCAATTAGAGTAATTTCTTACGTATTTCAATAGTAGTATATTCTCTATCAGTCCATTCTCCTGGTCCAATACTAGTATATGCTCTCACTCCAATAGTATAACTAGTATTAGGTATCAATCCTACTATACTGTAATAAGTGTTAGTAGTGTTAGTTATATTGTATGGACCAGTAGACTCTCTATATCTTATCTCATATACTGTAATGATACCATTAGGTATTGTAGGAGGATTCCATGAGATATTAATTTTAGCTAGTGTGATACTTGCATGCTTTAGATCAGTTATTACACCAGAAACTGTGTTAAAATCATGTTAAACTGATCATTATCTCATTGACTTACTTGATTCAGCAGTTAATTGTATTTCTTGTCTAGCTGGTCCATTTATATTATAATTATAAGGTATTATACTCACAGTATAGTTAGTATATGGTATTAATCCTGTGAGATTATACATTCTGTTGTCTCCTCCAGTGATATTAACAGTATAACTAGTGTTTGAAGTGATGTTAGTGTATGTGAGGTAGTATCCAGTGATTGGTCCATTCCTTCCATTGCAAGGTACTTCATCCCATGAGACAGTCATTGAGACTGACTCTACTGATGAGATTATAATATCACCCACTGGTGCAGTAGGAGCTATAGGCAAAAATGATAATAATTTTATAGAAGTTGTTTTACCAGTTGAAAGTGTAGTAGCTAAATAATTGGTTCTTAAAAAAGCTATCTCAGCTCCATATACTCCAATAAGATCAAAGGCACATTGACTGTAAGGAGGTATACCAGTTGAAGTATGTGGTGATGAAACTGCTATTTCACTATTACTATTATTTAATGATTCACATACTCTTCTACAACTACTAATAATATTATAACTAATTGGGACTACAGCAGTTGGTGGACTCCATGATAATGTAATGATAGTACTTGAAATTAATGTAGCCATGAAATTATTAACTACTGGATTACCTAAAATACATTATAAAATCTCTAAACTACTGCTGCTATATAGCTCACTAATTGTTAACATAACTGAAGCATTACCACTAGGTAGAGAAGCTGATCCATAAGATACAACATAGAAAGTGTATGTAGTCCCTTGAAACAATCCTACTATATTGATTGTTGTATAACTAGTGTTAGATACACTAACAGGAGTATTACTAGACAGTTGATAGTAGACCTCATAACCAGTAGCTCCTGATACAGTAGACCAGGAGAGTCTTACATGAGTTAAACCAGTACTTAATCTTGTAGCAGTTAAACCAGTT
>NW_003547884.1:0-5117 GCF_000090795.2 Amphimedon queenslandica | reverse complement strand
ACAGTTGATAGTAGACCTCATAACCAGTAGCTCCTGATACAGTAGACCAGGAGAGTCTTACATGAGCTAAACCAGTACTTAATCTTGTAGCAGTTAAACCAGTTGGAGTATCAGATACTGAGAATAAATAAATAGAATTATTGATTGTAAGAACCATTAACCTGATACATTCAATGATGAAGCATTAGTAGTTGCAGTAACACCACTAATAGTACCAGCAGATACTCTTTCATTAAATACAGTACACTGATAGTTACCAGCTTCTCTCAGTCTCACTGTTACTCTCACTCTTGTAACAGATCCTGGTCCATTCACTATCACACGAGACAGTTCAGTAGATATTCCATTCCCATTCACTGAACAACTGACAGTAGTAGGAGGACCATCAGAGACATTGAAACTGAGACTGAAGACTGGAGGAGTAGCTAATCTACTAGTGGAGAGGAGAGAGAACTGCATAATAGGATCAGCATCAGGACCATCTGTAAAAGAAGTACATTAATTATAGTCTATATTCATCACATACCATTGTTATTGTATCCATCAACAGTATATGCTCCAACCACTAGTGTTTGATTCACTCCATTCTCATCAGGAATGATACACTTGTATAAACCTTCATATCCTGATAGTCCACCATTTCTAGCTAGTGCAATCTGACCACTGAATCTTTTACTGAACAATGGTTGAGGAACTGATAGATCAATAAAGTTTCCATCAAATAAAGGTACTTCAGTTCCATTAGGATAATACCACACTCCAATATTAGTAACATTGTTAGCACTCTGACACCACAAAGCATCAGTGATATCATTAACATCATTATTCTGATCAATATCATAAAACTGGCTAGCATATATCATAGAGTAATCAGGTATTATCCTGTCCTGATAAGGTAGGTACAGTTGAACACCTAATATGAGTTCATAGTCTAGTAATTAATAATACATACTTATCTTCTTACCATTACTAGGTAATATAGGTGGTGCTTGTCCAGATACAGTGCCCAGTTGAACTAGTAGTTGTATGAGTAAAGTAAAACAAGAGCTTGTTGACAGTGTCATTCTGTTCCCTAGAATGATACTGCTCATTACACTTTGCTACTTAAGAGTCATTATTATAGGTATGTTATTTTAAGTAACTGACATAAATAAACATTTATAATTTTAGAATATATATACACATCTTATACTAACACACACTTGCATGTACATCAAAAACATTATGTTGATTGTATTGTAGAGTAATATATGTACATAAAAGAAGAGTACATTATTAAACAGTTGGTATTTCATATTCAGCAGGTGGTGGAAGAGGAGTCTCATATTCATTATTAGTTGTATCATACACTGGCTCAACAGTTGATCTATTAATAATAACTTTAAATAATAATAATAATTGTATTTTATATAACTCACTGTGTTTGTTGTACTGTACTGTATGCTGGACTATCCTTCATTAGTATATCATCAGCAGTACTGTATGTGTGTGTGTATAGACATAATGTAATAGTCAATAGTGTAACTAACTTTGTTTTAAATTCAGTTGTAGCATAAGCTGGACTGCACTCCATTACAATGTCATTATCTGATTTTCTATCAATTTTAACATTAATTCAGTAATGAATGTGTACATTTACCTTTTTTGATTAATATTAGTTCTTTTTATGTACATTACCAGTACGAGTATAATAATTATAATTATAGCCAGTAACAATAATACAACAAGAGCTACAATTGGACCAACTATCACTCCAATATTCCCTCCATTATTCACTAATACAGTAGTCAATGGAGTAGTCATGGTAGTAGTCAATGTAGTAGTCACGGTAGTTGTTTCAGTAAAATAAGAAACTATAAACACAAACATGCATCAATAGATATGTTTACTCATGTTTAATGACACCATTGATGACATTACTCTAAAGTAAACTGATTACATATATCTATTGGTATATGTACTATTTTACTTGTTGATGATCCTGCAACACTAATGACTGATGAAGTGCTTGATACAATAGTAGGAGTTAGAGTAGCACCTAAATACATGTAGTAAGCATTATTAATGAAGTAACTTATTACAGTATTACCTGGTGGTATTGCGGGTTGAGTCCTCTCTCCTTCATAAATGATTCCATTAACAGTAAATGATGTAGATATAGAGAACAAGTAGTTCAGATTAGGATCTAATCCTCCTATTAGACCTTCAGTAGTATCACCTGGGAATATTCTCATTCCTGTCTCTACTTGTCTCTTCTTTCTTGAGGAGCTACTGGTTGACTCATAATAGACGGTATAATGACTAGCTCCAGAAACAAAACCCCACTTGGCCCTCACTGCTGTAGAATTGAGCTTTGTTATAGAAAAGGTTTGAATGACAGCTAAAAATTTTAAAACATGATCATCATAGTATTCTCAGTAATTTTTTTTTACGTATTTCAATAGTAGTGTACTCTCTATCAGTCCATTCTCCTGGTCCAATACTAGTATATGCTCTCACTCCAATAGTATAACTAGTATTAGGTATCAATTCTACTATACTGTAATAAGTGTTAGTAGTGTTAGTTATATTGTATGGACCAGTACTGGTAGACTCTCTATATTTTATCTCATATACTGTAATGATACCATTAGGTATTGTAGGAGGATTCCATACAATAATAATTTCAGTTGGTGGCCTATAATGTACCAGATCAGTTATCACACCAGGAACTGTGTTAAGATTATGTTACACTGATCAATATCTCATTGACTTACTTGATTCAGCAGTTAATTGTATTTCTTGTCTAGCTGGTCCATTCATATTATAATTATAAGGTATTATACTCACAGTATAGTTAGTATATGGTATTAATCCTGTGAGATTATACATTCTGTTGTCTCCTCCAGTGATATTAACAGTATAACTAGTCTTTGAAGTGATGTTAGTGTATGTGAGGTAGTATCCAGTGATTGGTCCATTCCTTCGATTGCAAGGTACTTCATCCCATGAGACAGTCATTGACACTGACTCTACTGATGAGAATATAATATCATCCACTGGTACAGTAGGAGCTAAATGATAGTGGAAAGGACAAATAACTATCAATAGCAGACTATTAATTTACCAGTTGAAAGTGTTTCAGCTGAATAATTTATAGTCAATTCAGCTGTAATATCATATACTCCAATAAGATCAAAGGTACATTGACTGTAAGGAGGTATACCAGTTGAAGTATGTGGTGATGAAACTGATGTTTCACTATTACCAGTTGTTGATGATTCACATACTCTCTTACATCTCCTATTAATATAATAACTAATTGGTACTATAGCAGTTGGTGGACTCCATGTTAATGTAATGGCAGTACTTATAATTAATGTAGCCATAAAATCAGTAACTAGTGGATCATCTAATTTAAAACACAAAAATATGGTTAATAAAGATTATTTTAACTTACTAAATGTTAACATAACTGAAGCATTACCACTAGGTAGAGAAGCTGATCCATAAGATACTACATAGAAAGTGTATGCACTCCCTCGAAACAATCCTGATGTTATATTGATTGTTGTTGAAGCAGTAGTGCCTACACTAACAGGAGTTAAAGTTAAGAATTTACTGAAGACCTCATAACCAGTAGCTCCTGATACAGTAGACCAGGAGAGTCTTACATGAGCTAAACCAGTACTTAATCTTGTAGCAGTTAAACCAGTTGGAGTATCAGATACTAAATAGTTACATATAATAATAGCAATAATTGATTTCAAACCTGATATATTCAATGATGAAGTGCTAGTAACTGCTGTAGGACCCACACTGATAGGACCATCAGTTACTCTGGTATTAGATACAGTACACTGATAGTTACCAGCTTCTCTCAGTCTCACTGTTACTCTCACTCTTGTAACAGATCCTGGTCCATTCACTATCACACGAGACAGTTCAGTAGATATTCCATTCCCATTTACTGAACAACTGACAGTAGTAGGAGGACCATTAGAGACATTGAAACTGAGACTGAAGACTGGAGGAGTAGCTAATCTACTAATGGAGAGGAGAGAGAACTGCATAGTAGGATCAGCATCAGGACCATCTGTAAAAGAAGTACATTAATTATAGTCTATATTCATCACATACCATTGTTATTGTATCCAGTATCAGTATATGCTCCAACCACTAGTGTTTGATTCACTCCATTCTCATCAGGAATGATACACTTGTATAAACCTTCATATCCTGATAGTCCACTACTTCTAGCTAGTGCAATCTGACCACTGAACCTCTTACTGAACAATGGTCTAGGAGCTGATGTATTATCAAAGGGTCCATCAAATAAAGGTACTTCAGTTCCATTAGGATAATACCACACTCCAATATTAGTAACATTGTTAGCACTCTGACACCACAAAGCATCAATGATATCATTAACATCATTATTCCGATCAGTATCATAAAACTGGCTAGCATATGTCATAGAGTAATCAGGTATTATCCTGTCTTGATAAGGTAGATACAATTGAACACCTGAATATGAGTATAGATCTACAAATTACCAAAATTAATTTTCTTACCATTACTGGGTAGGATGGAAGGTGCTTGTCCAGATACAGTCATCAGTTGAGCCAGCAGGAGCAATAGAAAACAAGACCTGCTCGAGAATGCCATTTTTCTTTTCAATGTAGATTTTATTGTTAAGCTAACAGAATCATGTGACCTTGTATTATCAGTTGTTGGCAGAGTGTATTTTACTATCTTAATTTAGATCTAATAAAAATAATGAATATTGTTATGAAGCCACGCCCAGTCAATGAGCTACGCCCTCTTTAAGATTTGCAAAAGATGCTTGGCATGAAGATGTTCTTATGTTGTGTAGAAAGTTTGAGATGATAGTTTTGATCAAGTTTAAATTTTTAAAGTTGTTCAAAAATCAGGTCAAAGTACACTTGTGTATACAAACATTTTGAAGTGATAATTTTATATGCATTGTGGTTTAACACAAATTGCAATAATAAAAACATTCCATAAATTCATTCTCTGGGGAAAAAAGATGAGCCTTGCTTTTTAAAAAATTTTAAAAGTTCAGCTTTGTATATCAACCATGTATTAAGCTCAAAACTTTCTTCTTTGCTTATATA
>NW_003547883.1:11329-12898 GCF_000090795.2 Amphimedon queenslandica | reverse complement strand
TGCTCAGGATCTATCACTTTTTATTCTCCAGTTTATCATACGTACATGTACCGTATATTCTTAAATAAAAGCCGGATTTGAATTAAAGCCTGTCTTAAATTGAAGCCGGGTGCTGCACAGAAAATAGCAAATAAACGCCTGTCTTAATTAAACGCCCCGGAAACCACGCCCACAACCACATGTTTCTAAGAAGACTAAGATTTTTATGCACGCAATGTCTGAGAAAGAGAAGCGGCAAGAACTACAGCCTTTCTTTCAAACTGAAAGCTGTTGAAATAGCTGAAAGGCACAGTAAAAAATCTGCTGCTAGACAGTGTAACATAGACCAAAGAAGAATAAGAGAATGGTGTTCTCAAAAGGATAGGTTAACTAAAATGAATAATTAAACTGAAATTAATTAACGCCTGTCTCAAATAAACACCTCTCTTAAATAAACACCAGGCTAGCAGGAGCTGGAAAGAAATAGACACCCGGGCTTCTATTTAAGAAAATACGGTACATGTAGACCAGGAATAGTCTCACAATACATGTACTTAACTGATTCTATAGAAATTAAGTTAAATGTGTCATTATTATGAGCAACAACCTACCAATAAGACACATGCATGTACATGTAATGGGTATGACATAGTTTTGTACATGTACATGTTTTTGAGAAATGAAACAAAGTTTACCAATACATACAAGTACATACCAGTACACATACCAAGTGTACTGTGTACATCAGTGTGGCTCACATCAGCTGTGAGGGACTGTACTGTACATGCATAAGAGTACATAAGAGGAACAATAGTAACCTAATAGTCGGATACAACTACCATGCATTAATATACACATTATACACTATAAGCTATTGCTACATAACTTATACACAATTTAATTCATAGAAGAAGCTAATAGTGAATGTACATGCTGTAACTGTATCAACAATACAAAAGGTTAGGTTTCTATACTATATCCCAACTGAGTTTCACACCAGCCGCTTGGAATTTGAAAAATGTAGGTGATGACGTCTTATAATGTTATTCATAGAAGCATGGCCAACATTTTGCAGCTGTGTAGTTGGCCTGTGTTTCACTCTTAAATGGGTTTTGTTTGTTCTGATAAGCAGTACAATAGCTGCTGGAGTCATCTAGTCGTTAAACAGGTAATCATTATCAAAAGATCTTGCTCTGTTAGCTTTTAAAAAGAAAAATTGTCTGTTTGAGTGCTCGACCACATGTTCTTATGTAAATTATGACGTAAATAAATTGTCATAAAACGTAATTTTGGTATGCCATTGGGTATATAGGGAGGACCCAGTTCTCAGGGTTCCCAAGGGCTGAGTGAACCAAGACCTGAGATCCTGTGATGACATTGGGTGACTAAGAACCTGTGAAAGTTTCATCCTTATCCCACATTCCTATTTAAAGTTATTCCAGTTTTTCTTGGGTCAAACTCAGTTGGGATATAGTATAACAAGGGAGAGGGATCAAGGATCATAAGACACCAAAATGACACTACTAATGTTTTACAGTCATTGGGTAAACAATGATACTAACATGTGACATCACATACAATTACTATGAA
>NW_003547883.1:7838-9304 GCF_000090795.2 Amphimedon queenslandica | reverse complement strand
TCGCTACAAAATCACTGCTGGTTGGTCGGTCATGATTATAAACCACACCCAAGTTAATAAAACACTAACTAGAATGGGTGGAAAGTCCCAAGACACGGCAAGGCAGAGTGAGTAGAGTATTTCTGAAAAGAACTGGCTAAAGCAGCTTCAAAGAGTCCAAGGATTAGTAACAGCAAGAAGAATAACAACTCAAGAACACTGCAGCCTGGTCCTGCTGGTCCTGTGCTTCAATAAGGCGCCGTTTTCAATTAAAATAGCATCTAGTTGCTATGGCAATTGCTAGCCGCAGGAAAAAATCGCAAATATTAGCAGCCGCAAATATAACCCGACCTACGGTACATGTACAATCACTATTGGAGTATAATTAATGATTATACTTACATAATCACTGGCAGTGACATCTGCTCCTTTTTCAAGGAGCATTGTCACTACCTGTGTGTGACCATAATAAGCTGCCCATATGAGAGGAGTCCACCCATCCTATAAAAAGAAGACAGGATAATAAAGACACTAACACTACACAGTCAAGTCTCATATCATGCTGTGTACTGTAGTAGTCTAATATAATAATAATGTTAATACTCATTATAATGTGTTATACACAAAATGAACATTTATTAATTTTTACACAGAAACACAAAAGTTTCAGTCACACTAGAGGTCAGGTCATCAAAGCATGCATGTAGAGAAGTATGGGCCACTCACAAAAGGATTATATTCATGAAATTCTGTCTTCTCTCTCATTTGAGGAAGTTTTTAGTTTTAGCTATACATTACTCACACCATATTTTAGGTGTGAGTATTTTAGGAGGGACAGACGGACGGATGGAGGGAGAGACAGACAGACAGACAGACAGAGACAGACAAAATTAGAGACAAAGAGAGAGAGAGAGGGAGGGAGGGAGGGAGGGAGAGAGGGAGGGAGGGAGACAGACAGACACACAGAGACAGAGGGAGAGAGAGGGAGGGAGGGAGGGAGGGAGACAGAGACAGACAAATTTAGAGACAGAGTGAGAGAGAGGGGGAGAGAGGGAAGGATCTAGAGAAGGAGGGAGGGAGGGAGAGAGAGAGGGAGAGAGATGGATAGAGAATTTACTAGTGAATTTAATATTTTCACAAAATCATGAAAATTTAACACTGCAAATATTATTTTGTACCTATACGGTAAGCTACTTTATGGTAAAGATTCACACTAGCAACATAACATCAAATTTGTAATAAAATGTGTGGCCAATGTATTGTAATGTAATGTATTGTACACATGTATTGTTGAATTTCTACATTAATAAAATAAATAAAACACACTCTAAACTAAAAGTAATTATACACAAATATCAAAAGATCATACTACTTGTACATGTATTATGTACATGTTTACACATAATTCAAATACATGAACTATACATGTAATTCATGATGGCACAGTATACTCCTCACAAAAATGTGTACAACAAAATTTTATCACA
>NW_003547883.1:5600-6759 GCF_000090795.2 Amphimedon queenslandica | reverse complement strand
AATGTATGGTATATAACTACAATGTATTTTATACCAACATTGTTATGATGTGTGCTATCCTTCACAATAGAAATGTATAAAATACATTGTTTCCTCATAAAATGCAATAAAGATAATAAGGACTGATCCTTGAATAAACACACACCACCAGAAAGAAGGGACTATGAGTGTCATCAATAGGATACTGTGTTTGAGGAACATACCGTATTTCCTCATGGAAACACCTACTCCTAATAAATGCCCGTACCTGTATAAACACCTAGAGACAGCATAAAACATTGACAATAAATGCCCATGCTTGTTTAGATGCCTATGCCACACCCACTTTGCCCACATCGTTACTGGCACACACTACAGGCAACATAGCAGTTGTAGCTGAGAAGGAAGCTCATAGAAGAAGACTCCTCGGCAATGAATTTAAATGTCTATCCTCATAGAAACACCTAATTCATTTAAACACCCAGCAAACGGGTCTCTATAAGAATAAATGTCTAGGTGCTTCCATGATGAAATACGGTAATTACACAATATTAATACAATAAACTGATTTATAACTAAACTGCAGGTACTTTTACATTATACAAGTCATACTAATACACTAGTCACTACATCATACACTTACCGAATCTTTCCAATTGATATCTGCCTCATTGGAGAGGGCAGTGCTCATTCCTTCTATATTTCCATCATGAGCAGCATAATACAATTGTTGGTCCTACAGTATTAACAATTGAATGAGTGTATTATTAACAGTTATCATAATAGTAATATTAATCACTCCTATGTCTCATTATCACATAATCTCATTCAAACACAAAATTCACAGAATATGTAACCAGTGACAATAACCGACCATAAACAACACATAAACAATACATGTACATATAAAAACAACTTTTAATAGAAAAATACACAAACAACTGAGCCAAATACTTGTATAACATATGAGAGAATTTATTGATGGTGAGAAATTTGAGAGAAATTGTTTAAATTGATAGGTTGCCCAATAAAATTTTGTAACTCCTAACATGTGGCAGCTAATAATTGACAATAATTTTTGAGTTTCAATTTGGAGTATTCTTGTAATTTAAGGACTTGACAAATTGAATCCCTCACCAAAAAATCCTGCAATACAGTACATGTACATGTATATCCTTAT
>NW_003547883.1:0-3968 GCF_000090795.2 Amphimedon queenslandica | reverse complement strand
GTAACTTATACAGTAAAGGTGGGACTCCTCCCTTTCCCTGTATCCCCCTGACCTTATACCTTCCCCACAAATGATAATAACATGCCAGTAATTTTCATGGGTCCTTTATGTATTTGCGAAATCTCCTAAAATTTCATTTCTCGGATTTAAATTTTATGAATTCTACCACATGTGTCATGCAGGTACTGTATTAAATTGATTTTTAAGGACTTTATTCAGAAGGAATCCGCAAAATTTGCAACCCACAAAAATTACTGGCTATACGGCAGTGTATAGTGGGTATTATATAAAGGAGAGACTGTATAGGCTGAGGGTATGATCCCGCTCCAGATCAAACACTCATCAACAGTACGCATTACATTATCTTCACTAACACTGACACAATGTACTCTACAATACATTAATCATATCCTCTACTGATACTACATATACTTACTGGAGTTCTACGAGTAGCCATGGTTAGTGCACTATCAAGACGTTTATTGAAAAGTGACAAACAAAACAGTTAGCCTTAGCAGGAGCAGCAACAGAGCTTGATCAGCAGTGCGTCTTAGCTTTCTAAAAGTGATAGGGCGTGTCTAACAATAATCATTATAGGGGCAACCACGTGTATACACGTGTCCTAAGTGTCATTCAGACAACAGACATTCACTATTGACACACCCATTGACTCTTGATGGCTCAGATAGAGTTTGACGAGGGAACTGGTACTTTTCCTTATTTCATAGTCCTTCTCTACGGGATATTCCTACTAGTTATAACTTACTTCCTTTGGTCTAAGAGTAGGAAAAGTGAATTGAATTAATACTGTATTGTGAGCTTTAATTAGAATATTATTGTCATTGTTAGGAGATGACAGAGGGGAGTGAGTGCCAGTGTGGGCCATGTTGTCAGAAAAGAAATAAAGTGGAGAAGGGATGGACTATAGATAAACTATTAAAAATAATATGGTAATTATTAATGATGTCATTTATCTCAATTACCGTATAGCAAAAAATTGTGACCCAAAAGTTGTGTGGATTTTGCTTTTTTTCAAAATTCACAGACAATAAAATCTGCGAAATATGATTCAATTCGGTTCAAAATGGCCGAAAAGTAGAAAATTGCAAAAATTAAAGCGATGAATTTGATTTTTTGAAATGATTTGTGAAATTTTGGGCCATGAAAATTTTCCACTATGTGGTATTGCATTAGTATTGATCATGTACAGTAATGATTGTCTATAATTATAAGTTAGTCTCTTGTTTGTTTGTTTGTTTGTTTGTTATTTAGTATTATTGGTGTGCTGGTTGTTCTTGTTTTGGTTGATTTATTGGGCAGTGACAAGAGCCAGTTGGTGAATCTGAAGAATGGGATCCATTAAAAATACTAGGGATTGACAGGGTATGGAGTATCATACAATGCAGCTGTCTTTAATGGATCAGTTCTTCAGGGAGCTACTGTGTCTCAGATAAACTTGATGCTGATGTAATGTTGCTGGTGATGTTGCTGATGAACTTGAAGCCTCTATAGCAAAGTAAAGAACAAAACACAATACATTAAAAGTGAAACTTATTTTTTTATTTTTTTTCTTTACTTAGATATAAAGAAGAATATGCAATGGTTGTATCTGATGCTAGTGTTATCAAGAATGATTTATCAACTGTTGAGAAAAAGGTGAAGTATTTTAATAATTAAAGATACATTAGTTATCTTTTATTAATAATTTAAATCATTAATTATTCATTAGGTGAGTTCCTCCCTTGTTTGTGTCACCTTGAGAAGAGTCTCCTCACTGCATTGAACGAGGTCAAGGGTCGTATCCTAGACAACAACAGGTACCCCCAATTCTAATAATAGTAACAACACATCTAAATATAGTAACAACTATTACATGATGTAATCATTAATGTGTTTAATTTTAGAATCATCACTAATAATAGTAACAATACACCTACATCTAAATATAGTAACAATTATTACATGATGTAATCTTTGTTGTGTCTATTTTTAGAATCATTACTGAGCTTCAGACTCTTAAGGAAGAGGCTGCAGAAGTTCAGAGGAAGATGGAGGAGACTGATACTGTAATGGCTGAATTTGACAGAGTCTCCCAGCAATACCTGCCTCTCTCCACCTCCTGCTCTGCCATGTACTTCACTCTGGAGTCACTCAATCAGGTAATTGAAATCATGTCACTGTCATGTGATTTAGCGGTACTTTACTTTGATGGTTTTGGTTGAAAAATACATTAGGCCAGGTTTTAATTGGCAAATTTGTCCATGCATGTATTACTAAACATTTCACTATTGAAAATTTTGATTGCAAAATGCCAAAAAATTAATGTAAAAATCCCTGTACATGTACAGGGATTTTTTCAGAAATTGGCATATTTTTAAAATGGTCATAACTTGAAAAATTTAATTCAGAATCAGCTCAAACTTTGTACATAGCATAAGTACATCAATTTGTATGAGAAAATTTAATAAGAATTGGTTGTGATTTTTGAGCCATTTTTCGGAAAAAACCATGGGCTATAGTACAGGGAATTTTTCAGAATTTGGCATATTTTTTTAATGGCTGTAACTTGAAAAATGTAAGTCGGAATCAGCTCAAACTTTGTACATAGCATAAGTACATCAATATGTATCAGAAAATTTAACAATAATTGGAGGTAATTTTTAAACCATTTTTCGGGAAAAACCATGGGCTATAGTACAGGGATTTTTTCAGAATTTGGCATATTTTTAAAATGGCTGTAACTTGAAAATTTAAGCCAGATTCAGCTCAAACTTTGTACATAGCGTACATGTAAGTACATCAGTATGTATCAGAAAATTTAATAAGAATTGGTGGTGATTTTTGAGCCATTTTTCGGAAAAAAGCCATGGGCTATAGTACAGGGATTTTTTCAGAATTTGGCATATTTTTTTAAATGGCCGTAACTTGTTAGTCGGAATCAGCTCAAACTTTGTACATAGCATAAGTACGTCAATACATGTATGTATCAGAAAATTTAATAAGAATGGGGGAGATTTTTGAGCCACTTTTCGGAAAAAACTATGGGCTATATAGTACAGGGATTTTTTCAGAAATTGGCATATTTTTAAAATGGCCGTACCTTGAAAAATTTAAGTCTAAATCAGCTCAAACTTTCTACACAGTATAAGGACATCAATATGTATCAGAGAATGTAATAAAATTTTGAAGTGGTTTCTGAGCCATTTTTGGGAAAAACTATGTGCTTTTAGCTTTTGCTTTTTACGGAAAATTTACTATTTTTTAAAATTGCTGCATATTTCAAAATTAATTTTTTTGTTGGAATCAGCTTAATGTCAGTATTAATAATAACTAATCATTTCTTATTATTTATTATAGGTTGTGGACCTGAGGCTGAACTCATCATCTCAAGGACTGATCTCTCATTCATATACTGAAGATCTATAGACTAGGTTTAGGAACTAAGGACTGTAACACTATAACACTGGTTTAATTAATTAAAATCATTGTTGACTTGTACTCTACATGTATGGCTGAAGTGTGTTTCTTATTTTATTATCATTTTTCTTGATTTAATATCATTTCTGTTTGTAAGTCATTGCACCTGCTTCTGCATTAATGGCTCTCGCAATAATTTTAATCAAAATTCATAATAATCAATAATAAAAAGACAACTTTGCATGTGTATTAAACAAAAATGCTAAAATTATAAACAATAATGTTATGTAATTTTTTATAGTCTTCAGTTAATGTACTGTACAGTCAAACAGCAAACAATTAACCTATAGCAATGACAACATATTTAACAATACTATACTTAGAATACTTCTCAATGTAGTCTTCAATAGCAGAGAATTGTACTTATCCTCTTAATGTCATTAACCTAACAATGGTATGTAATTCATCATACATAGTTACTGTTAGTATCTATTCTTCTTGTATGTAGTGCTCTTAGCATCACTAGCAGTAGTAACCACTAGTGATCCCAG
>NW_003547882.1:10910-12900 GCF_000090795.2 Amphimedon queenslandica | reverse complement strand
GTTGGGTTATAATAATAATAATAGTAATAATTAACAAGGACACTTATTGATGTTATTTGTGAATAGAATACCACTCCATTAATAGACCCATTGGTTAGTTGTATATTAAATATTATTATTAATAATACCATGATTGTGATAGGTAATGTTTCTATTACAATAAATACCAGTAAACCATATTCATCACATTCAGTACAAATGTTGATATCTGGGTTCAATGGTACTCCCTTAGATGTGCAGTTTAAAAAAGGTTGTCTTGTAACATTGTCATAACAATATCCATTATTCTTGCAACTATTACCATCACCTAAACAAGGCATATGATATTCAATATTACATGTTGGCCATAGGGCATTACATCTTCCATTGACAAAGTTGTAACCAGAGGAGCATTTAGTTGTCACATTCACAGTTGTACTAGTGTTAATATCAAATAAATATAATGTTTCAATATAAATCAATGCTTCAATAGGACCAGCACCAATATAATCATTGAAAAATTTGTTCACTTTATAGCATCTATCATCAGGGGAACAGTTTGGTTTTGAAATGGTATAGAATTCAGGATCAGTTGAGGAATTAATACTGATACAAACCTTGAGGCCATATGTCCAACCTAATCGCTCATTAGTACAAATATCATTGATATAAACATCAAATGAAAGATGGTTACTAATACAGTTGTAGTACCGGTAATAATCATAGCAATATAAAGAGGTATCAATGTTGTCTAATTCTAATTCATAATTTGGAACAGCCTCATTCCCCAGTACTGGTTCATTGTGTGTAGTAATATCAAAGGATGGTTCAGTACATGTAACAGGAACATTGTTACAATTATAAAGACTAACACATTCAAATACAATATACCTCAACCAGTTATATGAAGAAGACGAAACATGTAGACACGTGATACTAACCTCTTCATATCTACTATCATCCCTCATACCAATAATACTCACATTATTCCTCAGCAGCTGTTGCTCTAGTAGACTAGTAGTGTCTAGTGTATATGTACCAGGAGACAGGTTGATAAGGATACCTGATGAACACTTGTATTGTAGAGTAGCAGTTCCTTGTATAGCTAGATCAATAGTAGCACAAGGTGTTTGAACTCCTCCAGTCCAACAAGAGGTATTGTTGATACCATGAGATGAACTGACATAGATCCTACACTCCAAACCAGCAGCAGAATATACTAGAACAAGAGAAAGAAGAGAGGTGATTCTGACTAAAATTTTTTTATTTGCGTTCATTCTTAAAATGTATCAATTCCTGAAAAATACCCTGTACTATGATATCAAGCCCATGTTTTTTCTCAAAAATGGCTCAAAAATCACCTGTGATGGATTAAAAACTATTGATTATTATTCTTTATTATATAGGTATGTGTTACTACTTATTGGTTGTATATGTGTATCATTATCATTTGAATTATTTTGTATGTGTATTATTGATTATTAGTGGTGTATGTATTGTGTATTAATAATGTATTGTAGTTTGACCTTAGACTAATTTGTGCAACTGTGGTTTATGTGAGGGATGACAGCTCAGGCTTGCCCAGGTTGCCATCTAACTAGGAACTCTCTATGTCATGTGCTTGTCATGTGTGTGTCATATGTATAACTAGTTTTAACTTGTTTGTGTCACATGATTTTGAAAATGATATAAAAGTGCCCGACCATTTCTGGTGGGTTGGTTGGTTTTATGACCTTTAAAATATTCTTGTAGTTGGCGTAAGCCAGGGGGGCACAGGCGGATCTCTTACATCACCCCATATTTTTATTACATTTTTTGATGCATATCAATGTCCATATGCTATTTAGAAAGTGTGAGCAGATTCTGTTTAAAAATTTTTCAAGTTATGACCATTTTTAAAATTTTATTTTTATTTATTTTTTGACCACATGTACACATTGACACATGCAACTTTATAAAAAATAGATCAGATCAAACTTAATTGTCACATCCTCCAACTGAACATTAATCA
>NW_003547882.1:8509-10900 GCF_000090795.2 Amphimedon queenslandica | reverse complement strand
CAAAGTAATACTCTTCTGTAGTGTTGTCATAACAGCAACTATGAAAGTTATTTTTGATACAAGTAAGCTTGTATGGTGGATCATCTATGTCACAAGTATTAATTGGATTGCATTTTTCATTCTCAGTGGGCCCACATTTGATTGTAACATTCACATTACTATTAGCTGTCATATCAAGTGCTTCAACATACAGTGAGACTTCAATAGGATCAGAATTCATATAATGATAGAGACATTTCTCCACTTGATAGCATTTATCATCATCAGAGAAGTAATCACAGTTAGGTTGTGAAATGGTATAGCAGTCTTGATTAATTGAGGAATTAATGCTAATACAAGCTTTTAGATCATATTTCCAATCATATTGCTTATTAGTACTAGTATCATTGATGTAAGCATCAAATGAAAGATACTCACACTGACAGTTTGTGTCATGTATATAACTGTCATAACAAAATATGTATTTATCAATATCTATGTGTAATTCATAATTTTGACCAGCCTCATTCCCCAGTACTGGTTCATTGTGTGTAGTAATATCAAAGGATGGTTCAGTACATGTAACAGGAACATTGTTACAATTATAAAGACTAACACATTCAAATACAATATACCTCAACCAGTTATATGAAGAAGACGAAACATGTAGACACGTGATACTAACCTCTTCATATCTACTATCATCCCTCATACCAATAATACTCACATTATTCCTCAGCAGCTGTTGCTCTAGTAGACTAGTAGTGTCTAGTGTATATGTACCAGGAGACAGGTTGATAAGGATACCTGATGAACACTTGTATTGTAGAGTAGCAGTTCCTTGTATAGCTAGATCAATAGTAGCACAAGGTGTTTGAACTCCTCCAGTCCAACAAGAGGTATTGTTGATACAATGAGATGAACTGACATAGATCCTACACTCCAAACCAGCAGCAGAATATACTAGAACAGGAGAAAGAAGAGAGACAAGGACCACTCCAGGAACCACCATTGTGATCCAGCCAGGCTCACCCTAAACTACTGCTCATGTGATTGTTTAGATATCAAACCAAAGTTGATAAGATCTGTGTGCAAAGAATAAGTATAAATCTAAATTTTTATTAGTTTAAATAGTTTGAGGTGATTCTGACTAAAATTTTTTATTTGCGTTCATTCTTAAAATGTGTCAATTCCTGAAAAATACCCTGTACTATGATATCAAGCCCATGCTTTTTCCCAAAAATGGCTAAAAAATCACCTGTGATGGATTAAAAACTATTGATTATTATTCTTTATAGTATGTGTTACTACTTATTGGTTGTATATGTGTATCATTATCATTTGAATTATTAGTTGTATGTGTATTATTGATTATTAGTGGTGTATGTATTGTGTATTAATAATGTATTGTAGTTTGACCTTAGACTAATTTGTGCAACTGTGGTTTATGTGAGGGATGACAGCTCAGGCTTGCCCAGGTTGCCATCTAACTAGGAACTCTCTATGTCATGTGCTTGTCATGTGTGTGTCATATGTATAACTAGTTTTAACTTGTTTGTGTCACATGATTTTGAAAATGATATAAAAGTGCCCGACCATTTCTGGTGGGTAGGTTGGTTTTATGACCTTTAAAATATTCTTGTAGTTGGCGTAAGCCAGGGGGGCACAGGCGGATCTCTTACATCACCCCATATTTTTATTACATTTTTTGATGCATATCAATGTCCATATGCTATTTAGAAAGTGTGAGCAGATTCTGTTTAAAAATTTTTCAAGTTATGACCATTTTTAAAATTTTATTTTTATTTATTTTTTGACCACATGTACACATTGACACATGCAACTTTATAAAAAATAGATCAGATCAAACTTAATTGTCGCATCCTCCAACTGAACATTAATCACAATTGGAATATCAAATCAAGCAAAAAAATCATACAAAAAATGAAAAAAGCTTAAAATATTAATTTCATAATTAGCTTATTCTATCATTATCAGCACAATAATCAGTAGTTAAGTTAAATCACATAGTAGTTTCACTGCAGCTCCCATAAGTAGCAGCTGTAGCAATAGTAATGGGTTCATTGGGTTTTTGTTGCTGCGGCTGTCTATCATACTCATATATTTTACCAGGAACATGTTGTTCATCATATTCTTGTGGATTCTCCATACGATCAGCAATCCAATCATCATCATTACCAACTAATGGCTGATGGTCTTCTTCTTGATTTCTGTTAGCCACTGGATTATTTCTTTTATGATAACGATGACATGATTTTATCATTTTGTATACCTGGTAGACTATATAACCTGGTATAATAATACCAAAAAATATACCATTGGCAATTGGTAGTACAATTACAAGAATCACCAATTATTAATAGATCTAGATCACTAGATCTATACAACTTT
>NW_003547882.1:3773-8499 GCF_000090795.2 Amphimedon queenslandica | reverse complement strand
ACATGTACACATTGACACATGCAACTTTATAAAAAATAGATCAGATCAAACTTAATTGTCACATCCTCCAACTGAACATTAATCACAATTGGAATATCAAATCAAGCAAAAAAATCATACAAAAAATGAAAAAAGCTTAAAATATTAATTTCATAATTAGCTTATTCTATCATTATCAGTACAATATTCAGTAGTTAAGTTAAATCACATAGTAGTTTCACCACAGCTGCCATAAGTAGCAGCTGTAGCAATAGTAATGGGTTCATTGGGTTTTTGTTGCTGCGGCTGTCTATCATACTCATATATTCTACCAGGAACATGTTGTTCATCATATTCTTGTGGATTCTCCATACGATCAGCAATCCAATCATCATCATTACCAACTAATGGCTGATGGTCTTCTTCTTGATTTCTGTTAGCCACTGGATTGTTTCTTTTATGATAACGATGACATGATTTTATCATTTTGTATACCTGATAGATTATATAACCTGGGATAATAATGACAAAAAATATACCATTGGCAATTGGTAGTACAATTACAAGAATCACAATTATTAATAGATCTAGATCACTAGATCTATACAACTTTGGGAGTAAAAAAGAAATAACACTATTTATACATCCAAGTGCCATAGTAAAAAACATAACTAAAAACTCATCAAAATTATGAATATTTCTTTGAAAAGGACGAAAGATGATAACTATTACTGCTAGTAAGAAGGAGCAGCAAGCTTGAGAAATTGGCATTGAAAATATGTAATCATATCCATAAATAAATTGACTTGTAATGATTATTCTTGCCAGTAGGTATAGTCCAGCCATAAAACGATAATCATAAGTATTCTCAGTTCCATTCTTATAAGGACCAGTAAACACATCACCCAGTGATATCAGTAGCTGTTTCCTCAAATGTAAACAATCCAATAACTTATGAAACCATTTGAATGGATAAAGGAGTATATAAAGTGTTGGTAGAACAATCAGAAACAATAACACTAAGATTGCAAAGAAACCAGCAGCACCATGAACCCCCTTAAAGTAATCCTGCTTCATATCATAATAGAAGCTGGTGTTGGTGTTGTTAAAATCAAGTGTCACGCTCAGTATTTTAAAGGAAGTGGTAGCTAATTGAGTAAAGCAGAGTATATATATTGATGCTATAGAGTGAGTAAAAGATGGTTCAATGCCAGTCATACTCCAGAAACGAGCCATGCAACGATGAATTGGTCTAGTAATAAATACTACACACTTGTAACCTTTATCATACAATGTTATCCAAACATAAAGTAAGAGGAGGAGGAGCAATGGATAGAATCCTATCACATACCAAAAGGAAATCACTCCTAATGGTGGTGTATTAGTTGATATACACATAACATAATTATAAATAAATGGAGTGAAATCTAAATTAAATATATTGCATGGTATTTTAGTCAGTGAATAAATGTAATATTCATTGTAATCATAACCATAAGAATAAGAAGAATAGTAATAATAAACAGAATAACTTATTATTAATATTTGTGAATAGAATACCACTCCATTAATAGATCCATTGGTTAGTTGTATATTAAATATCATTATTAATAATACCATGATTGTGATAGGTAATATTTCTATTACAACAAATAACAGAAAACCATAGTCATCACATTCAGTACAGATGTTAATATCCGGGTTTATTGGCACTCCTTTTGATGTGCAGTCAAGAAAATGCTGTCCGGTATTATTGTCATAACATTCTGTGCGTTTAACATCACGTAAGCAAGGAATGTGGTATTTATCATCACAGGTTTGCCTTGCGGGGCCATTACATCTTCCATTGACAAAATTATAACCAGAGGAGCATTCAGTTGTCACATTCACAGTTCTACTAGTGTTAATATTAACTAGATGTAACGTTTGAATATAAATTGATACTTCGATAGGACCAGCATCAATATAATCATAGAAACATGTATTGACTTTATAGCATCCAGAAGCTGAAGGGGAACAGTTTGATTGAGAAATATTATAGCACTCAGGATCAATTGAAGAATTGATACTAATACAAACATTGAGATAATTTTTCCAACCTATTCGCTCATTAGTACTATCAATAACATGAGCATGAAATGAAAGATAGCTACACTGACAGTTGTAGTACCGGTAATAATCATAGCAATATATGGATGCATTAATGTAATCCACAACTAGCTGTAAATTTGGACTAGCCTCATTCCCCTGCAGTACTGGTTCATTGTGTGTAGTAATATCAAAGGATGGTTCAGTACATGTAACAGGAACATTGTTACAATTATAAAGACTAACACATTCAAATACAATATACCTCAACCAGTTATATGAAGAAGACGAAACATGTAGACACGTGATACTAACCTCTTCATATCTACTACCATCCCTCATACCAATAATACTCACATTATTCCTCAGTAGCTGTTGCTCTAGTAGACTAGTAGTGTCTAGTGTATATGTACCAGGAGACAGGTTGATAAGGATACCTGATGAACAGTTGTATTGTAGAGTAGCAGTTCCTTGTATAGCTAGATCAATAGTAGCACAAGGTGTTTGAACTCCTCCAGTCCAACAAGAGGTATTGTTGATACCATCAGATGAACTGACATAGATCCTACACTCCAAACCAGCAGCAGAATATACTAGAACAAGAGAAAGAAGAGAAACAAGAACCACTCCAGGAACCACCATTGTGATCCAGCCAGTCTCACCCTAAACTACTGCTCATGTGATTGTTTGGATATCAAACCAAAGTTGATAAGATCTGTGTTCATTAAATAAGTATAGATCTCAATTTTTATTAGTTTAAATAGTTTGAGGTGATTCTGACTAAAATTTTTTTATTTGCGTTCATTCTTAAAATGTGCCAATTCCATGCTTTTTCTCAAAAATGGCTTTAAAATCACCCCATATTTTTATTACATTTTTTGATGCATATTAATGTTCTTATATTTAGAAAGTGTGAGCAGATTCTTTTAAAAAATTTTTCAAGTTGTGACAATTTTTTTAAAATTTATTTTTATTTATTTTTTGACCACATGTACACATTGACACATGCAACTTTATAAAAAATAGATCAGATCAAACTTAATTGTCGCATCCTCCAACTGAACATTAATCACAATTGGAATATCAAATTTATCAAAAAATCAAACAAAAAAATCTAAAAAATAATTAAACATTCATTTCATAATTAGCCTATTCTATCATTATCAGCACAATATTCAGCAGTTAACATAAATCAAATAGTAGTTTCACTGCAGCTCCCATAAGTAGCAGCTGTAGCAATAGTAATGGGTTCCTTGGGTTTTTGTTGCTGTGGCTGTCTATCATACTCATATATTCTACCAGGAACATGTTGTTCATCATATTCTTGTGGATTCTCCATACGATCAGCAATCCAATCATCATCATTACCAACTAATGGCTGATGGTCTTCTTCTTGATTTCTGTTAGCCACTGGATTATTTCTTTTATGATAACGACAACATGATTTTATCATTTTGTATACCTGGTAGATTATATAACCTGGTATAATAATGACAAAAAATAGACCATTGACACTTAGTATTAGTATAACGAGGGTAACTTTTATAACACTATATGAAGAATTTGGCCTTGAGGTTAAAAGGAAACCAACACTTGTTATGCATCCAAGTGCTATAGTTGCAAACATAATTAAAAATTCATTAAAATTATGAATATTTCTTTGAAAAGGACGAAAGATTATAACTATTACTGCTAGTAAGAAGGAACAGCAAGCTTGAGAAATTGGTATTGAAAATATGTAATAATATCCATAAATGAATTGACTTGTAATGATTATTCTTGCCAGTAGGTATAGTCCAGCCATGAAACGATAATCATAAGTATTCTCAGTTCCATTCTTATAAGGACCAGTAAACACATCACCCAGTGATATCAGTAGCTGTTTCCTCAAATGTAAACAATCCAATAACCTATGAAACCATTTGAATGGATAAAGGAGTATATAAAGTGTTGGTAGAACAATCAGAAACAATAACACTAAGATTGCAAAGAAACCAGCAGCACCATGAACCCCCTTAAAGTAATCCTGCTTTATGTCATTGGAGATTGATGTACTGTTTGAATTAAAGCTCAGTATTTTAAAGGAAGTGGCAGCTAATTGAGTAAAGCAGAGTATATATATTGATGCTATAGAGTGAGTAAAAGATGGTTCAATGCCAGTCATACTCCAGAAACGAGCCATGCAACGATGAAATGGTCTAGTAATAAATACTACACACTTGTAACCTTTATCATACAATGTTATCCAAACATAGAGTAAAAGGAGGAGGAGCAATGGATAGAATCCTATCACATACCAAAAGGAAATTACTCCTAATGGTGGTGTATTAGGTGATATACACATAACATAATTAACAAATGGAGTGAAATCTAAATTAAATATATTGCATAGTATTTTAATCAGTGAAATAGCATAATAATCATAATAATCATAATAATAATAATCATAATAAATATAATAATAATAAACAGAATAACTTATTGCTATTATTTGTGAATAGAATACCACTCCATTAATAGATCCATTGGTTAGTTGTATATTAAATATTATTATTAATAATACCATGATTGTGATAGGTAATATTTCTATTACAATAAATACCAGTAAACCATATTCATCACATTCAGTACAAATGTAGTTTATATCTGGGTTCAATGG
>NW_003547882.1:0-2118 GCF_000090795.2 Amphimedon queenslandica | reverse complement strand
AGTATATCATCAACCACTCCAGCAGTAGAGGTACTGGTGTCTTGTAGATTAGAGAGAGTATTGACAACATTCGATAGCTTTACTAATGTACTGGATGTAGTGTTAAACACTCGATCAACAAAGTCAGAATGATTAGTATTAAATTCTCTTTGATCAGCGGCGTTAACAGCAATCCCTTCCTCTATCCTTCCCAACGTTGCCATAAGAGCTCCTAATTGCTGCGAATTATTTCTTTGAGAAGATGCCTCAGTTGAAAGTAAAAGTTGACTCAAAGATATGGACTCATTTAGCTTTTGGTTTATGCCTGCATTGCTCAACTGGAGGAGATTGCTAATATCACAATTGCTGTCACTACTGGTCAATCCACTATTACCGGCATCAGGAGTACTGTTAGTATAGACCTGAGACAGCACAGCAATAGTAGCACAGAGAAGCACAACCAGTAACACCAGTTGTATTATCAAAATAACAAACTGTATCTTTCCTCCTGTGGTTGTTTCTTGTACCTTCACTTTCCCTTGAAAAGGTTCAGGGAAGCCACCATCATTATCATACTCTTGTAGCTCATAAAGCTTCCTATTATCATCTGTCTCCTCCATATTCTTCTTGTAAACAAAAGTGTTGCTGGTTTGTTACCATAGTAGCAATTGGATTCATAATTTATTATCATGAATTGAATTCTAATACTGATGGATGCAATGCAACAAATGAACCGCTCATCATGGCTTATGCATGTGCCACACAAAACTTTTTAAATCTAGTTAAATGAGCAGGCAGGACATACATACCTTTATCTATTAAATGACATTACAATGTGCAGCAAATAAAACTTTTGCAAATAAAAAAGGCTATCCAAATCTATCTATGGCAGTAAAAAATGTGACTACAAAATCCTTATATCTACTTTACATAAATTTCATAATAGCTAAAAGGACTATCTTCACCATTACTACCAGCAGCATTGGCATCTCCACAGACCCTCAACTCAATATAGTCAGTAGTGGTAGTGCTACCATAGTCTCTGTGAAACCATGGGATACCAGGAACATTACAACAAGGGCCTTCACGAGAACCACAACCTTGACCATCCCAGAGTGGATCAGATGTGTAGAGCCTGTTAGAGGATGTACCACTATTAGGATTCCCTGATTCACAAAAGTAGTTATTACCAATAAAAGACTGCACTGATACTGAACTACCAGTATTACATGGACATGATTGTGATGAAGTACTTAACTGACTGTAACCAGCTATTAGTGTCCAGACATGTTGACGAAGAGACCCACGAGTGATACTAATACCTTCAAGATAATATGTATTAATACCACTGGAACTATGAAGACCATCAGTGTGACCATATTGATATCCTGTTACTCTACCACATATCTGAGAATAACTGATACCATTAGATGGGAACTGAACTGATGTACAGCCACTCCCTGGTCTACCACAAGCTCTAACTCCTCCTGACTGGTACAGTCTAAACCCAGAAGGACAGCTCTGTGTAGCATCAGACATATCCAGATATGCTAGTCTTGTCCATCCTCCTCCTGAACCACACAATGTTCCCATATTACAGTATGTGGAATATGTTCCAGTATGTCCTGCCAGTATATAATAACCTGATGGACTACTAGGTTGTTGTTCTTGTAACTGCTTACAAGAGGTAGGTAGAGCAGTTGAGTCATTGTGTAGCTCCAGTAGTTCTTGTGCTATTAGTAGTATATCATCAGCCACTCCAGCAGTAGAGGTACTGGTGTCTTGTAGATTAGAGAGAGTATTGACAATGTTCATTAGTTTTGAAGCAGATGCACTAGAGTACCTTATGAATGATCGGACACCACCTATATTCGGACACTCAAAAAAACTTTTCTAGCTTGCAAAACTTTCTTTATTATACATCATTTTAAAGAGCAAGAATTCCTCATTTGTTCTTCCAAGTTTTAAGCTCTTACTAAGTTTAGCGCAGAAGTTACGTGGTTGAAAAGACGAGTGACCGATCATCCCGAAGATCGGTCAGACTTCACCATTGTTCGTACAAAGAATTTTGCAAAATACTTAGTACAATTTCAAGCCATACCAGGTAACCAACAATAAACTTGATGTATCAGCAAGAAA
>NW_003547881.1:10176-12906 GCF_000090795.2 Amphimedon queenslandica | reverse complement strand
ATTATATAATTAATAATGTTTACACTAATAATAATTAAGATGACTGCATTCCATTCTTGTTAATTAAAATGTGTCCTCCATACCTTATTAAATTCAATATATATTTCTGCTGTTCCGTTAGGTAGTTCATTCACATGACGAGAGCTCCAGGCAGTATCAGAGAGTCCGTCAATTATATTATTAATATCACTAGTTGTATCAGTACATCTGTAACAACTTGATTCATTACCATCTGGTGGCGGGAAACAAAACTGATGAGTAGGACCAGATGAGATATTATCCACTGTACAGGATGAACTAGACTGGATATTTATAATATCAGGAGAGACTCCATTAATCCTGAGAGTACATGATGTCAGTAAAAAGAGAAGAAAGTAGAGTAATGCTGTAAGCTGCTCCATTTTAGGGCACGCAGCGCCGCAAAACCACAACCGGCTGAGCCACACCCTAATACGAGATACGCCCTTTTGAGTGGGCGTAGAAGTGAACGCAGCAACCAACAATGGCAAGCTCTTCTTCCTCTCCTCCTTTTATAAACGTTTGTGATAAAGAACTAAGTGAGTTTGTGGGTATATTTGACATTTTATGATTAATTTACAGGTAAGAAAGACTTCTATGCTGTTTATGATAGAATCAAGCCACTTTCAGCTGGCTGGAAGCAGATAGCCATTTCCTGGCATCTTGAAATAGATACAATCAACAAGATAGAAGCTGATTGTCGTGGAGATACTATTGCTTGTCTGCAGAAAGCCATAGAGTATTGGTTAAAGAAAGATTATGATTATGAATCTCATGGTACCCCTTGTTGGAGGAGAGTGTGTGTAGCTGTTAAAGAAGGAGGAGGTGATCCAGCATTAGCTGATGAAATAGCTCGTGAACATCCTCTACCAGCTATGCCACCTGCAGGATCAACTAGTTCAAAAGGTACATATATTAGTTGAGTGTTGTCATCAATAGTATCACTGTCAGTGTATCAGTATCTATGATAATACATTATGGGTTAGTGTAGGTTGGGTTGGGTAGCCTAATTATCTCCTTTTTTGGTATTGAGCCAATTACTTGCATAGTTGAAGCATAGATATTAGAGACTACGTAACCGGGATAGGCAACGGCATCACGTGATCCATTAGATTGTGTATAATCGGGCCGATACAGTCCTTGTCTTCCGCCATGTTGACCTGTCTTCAGCCAGTTTTCGTCTTTTCTAATTAATTCTTTAATAACTATTCATAACTACTAAAAAATAAGTCGCGGAGTGTATCACTGTTTCCAATCCCGTATACGTAGTCTCTAATATCTATGGTTGAAGCCACACTACTGATATAGTACATGAAATCATTATCAAGCAATGAATATCATTATGTACAAATTCCAGTGAATTTGACCAAATTTTGTCGCTCATTTGTTCTTTCTCTTAGCATAAAAATTTGATTATGAAAAATGCAGTGTTAGATTTCTCACAAAATTATTTGTCTCACATGCATGAAATTACCATATTATTTTTTGTTAATTAAGTAATAGTTAATACATGTGGCGGCATGTTCTATCGAATTTATCCGCACGAGCTTCCGGTCGAGTCGCTAAAAATAGCGCACAAGGCCAAAGGCCAAGTGCACTATTTTTAGGGACAAGACCAGAAGCGAGTGCAGATAAATCAGATAGCACACGACGCCACATGTATTAATTGTTTTAGTATATAGTTCCAGCAAAGATTGCATGTGCTCTGCTATCACTAATATCACACTGCTGCACATTAAATAAATGAGTGTGCTATTTATAATATCACACTGCGGTATTGGTAGGAGTGTTTTGTGGGTTTTATCACAACTGTTAGGCCTTTGATCTTTGCTGCAACTATACGTCATTAAGGTTTTATATGACATTCACACTTATTTGATAATGACTCTAGGATTAGTACTTTAATTTACAATTTGGTTATATATATTTTCTATTTTTTCAGAAAAAAGTGCCACTCCTGAAACAGATGAGGTAGCTATGTCACCAGCAAGCACTGACAGAGCAACAGGTAATAATAATATTACCTCTTTTTAATGCATGAATCAATAATTTGTCAACAAGAGCAGCAAAAATATGCTCAACTCTACACAAAATTTTGATGCTTGTGAGATGTAATATACGAGCACTATAACATTTTAGTTTACATATACACCACTACTGCAAGATGAAAATGTGCTCATGATAATAAAACACCACAAAAATTTGTAGCACTTGCATAATATTCATGACACATTAAATTTGCTTGAATATATTTATCCTAATTTTCATTGTTTGAGTTTTTGTTATTTTCAGATAATTTGGTTTATGTTTCTACTCCTGAAAAGAGTCGTATCCTTTTCAATAAACTACGGGATATACAAGAAAAGTTTGATGAGGCAATTAGAATAACGATGGATTCTTTTGAATCAAAAGATCTTCCTAAAATTATAACTTATCTACAAGTACACGTAATGTCATTACTTGGTCCTATAAAGATACAAAAAACAACAGCTGAAGCAGTTAGAGAAGAGTTTGAACATGTAAAAACACTACCAAAATTATTTTTCAGTCTTCAAGACAAATACATATCATGGTTCAACTATAAACTAATGATAAAACTTGTTGGAGTATTTCTACCTAAGAATCGTTTGCTAAAGAGAACTTGGTCGTCATATGAAGAGAAGTTAAAGGATTATTTTAAAAACAGTGGTGGACTATTGAAAGATGCTGATG
>NW_003547881.1:7819-9185 GCF_000090795.2 Amphimedon queenslandica | reverse complement strand
CATCATACAGTGGCAGTACATTACTAGTGAAAGCATTAGAAGAATATAATATCAATTGTACATTAACTAATGATGGTATGTCTCCAGTACATTATGCTGCCTGGTCAGGTTCTACTAGTGTATTAAGTTATATCATATCTCAGTATAATCTCAATGCTAATGATACTGATACTAATGGTCGTACACCATTAGTCTACTCCTGCCAGTCAGGTAGTATTAATTCTGTTAAATATCTTATTAATAATCATAACAGTGATCCTAATATCACTGATAGTGATGGTATGATGTGTCTTCATCATTCTTGTCGTCATGGTCATATTGATATCACTCAATATCTCATTGAGGTACAGCATTGTGATATTAATAAAACAGATAATGAAGGATGCACGTTAGTACATCATGCTGCATGGAGTGGTAACTTTGATTTAGTTGAGTATCTTATTACTGAACAAGGTTTGTCTCCTACTGCAGTTACTAAGAATGGCCTCACTGCTTTACATTATGCCTCAATGTCTCTTAACTTATCTCTTGTTAAAGAATTAATAACTACCTATCAGTTAGATCCTCATCAAGCTGATAGTAATGGTAAGCTACCAATTCATTATGCTGCTGAATCTGGTGATATTTTACTACTGGAATTATACGTGAAGGATTACAAGTGTAGTCTGAGCCTAACAGATAACAAAGGTTGGAATGTTAATCATTTTTCATCATCAAAAGGTCACACTCACTTTATCAAGCATATCACCAGTCAGTATCCTCAATACATTAGTTTACTACACTCTACTGACAATGAGGGTAAGATACCATTGCATTGTGCCTGTGGGAGTGGTTATATTCAATTGGTCACATTTCTAATAACTGATATGAAATGTGATGTCAATGCTAAGAGTACACGTGACAGTACATGTGTCACGTTTGCCTGTTTATCAGGTAATCTTGATCTAGTACAATTACTAATACAACAGTATAAGCTTGAGCCTATCAATATTAATAACACTGGTTTCTCAGTATTACATGCAGCAGCATGGAATGGTCATACTCATATACTGGAATGGTACATTCAGGAGTATAGTGTGGATATTACTAATCACACTGACAATTACAAGTACACACTAGCTCATTTAGCTGCTTATGGAGGTAAGCTACATTGTCTACAGGAACTGATCAACAAGTATCAGTGTGATGTTAATGCCACTACTACTAATACTGGTAGTACAGTTCTTCATAGAGCATGTGAAGGAGGCCATGTTCCTGTTGTACTTTATCTCACTAGTCTTCCTCAGTGTAATGTAGCAGCTAAGACTTCTAATGGATCAACAGCTCTTCACATTACCTGTCAGTACAGTGACTCTCTTCCTATACT
>NW_003547881.1:0-6164 GCF_000090795.2 Amphimedon queenslandica | reverse complement strand
TACCCTGTACCATCTTTTTACCAATGTAAGTATAACCACCTTACACCATTGTGCACCTTAATACCATCGTTTTACCATTGTCCTACTGTATTACCATCATAATCAAACCTTATTGCTTATCGCTATCGTACCATTATTGTAGCACCTTATAATCATCATTATATACCATATACCTATGTACACCCAATGGTTTTGTACTTGTAAACTTTTATTTTATTATTATTAATAACAATTATTGCTAGTATTAGTTGTGAATATTATTGTATAACTAACGTTTTTATTTTTAAAATAATTTTTACATTTTGATAATACATTTTAGATTTTTTTATTATACAAATTAAATATATCTACAGATTTTTTCCAGTTCTCCAGGTACACCTCCAGACAGTGTCCATAGTTCATCTTCCATCAGTTTATTTAATTCTACAGTAACACAACACAATAAACAATAATAATAATATACTCTTCAGTCTTATATCTATAATCACATTTACTCTATGACCAGTGCCAGTATCCTTTAGTAATAAACCAGTTTACATGAGGACATCAATCAATGTTGTTAGTACTGGCTTATCTAAAGTGCCTCAAGTATGTGGTGTAGATAATCAAACTGGTTTAAGTACTGAAGGAGGAACAGCAGGTGTATTGTGTATATACACTGTATCATTATAAACTGATTTAAACACAGCTGCAGGTGGAACCACTACACCTCATGGTTTATGAACCACTTTAAGTTAAAATGACTTGTAGCATAAAAGTGGCTTAATGTACACACAATAAATAAATAAATAAATAAACTCACCTTTATTCATCCACTTCTCTTTATTAAGATTATTAATATAAGTATTGAATTCACCAGCAGAAAATGGCATCACTTTAACCGGATCAAAACTCTCCAATAAATATCTACCCTAAAACACAAAGTGGGTGGAGCAAGCCACACCCATTGTTTACAGTATTGTTTGTGTTTACAATACCTTCCTCCCTGAGACCATGCCAGTATATCTAGTACCTTTAGTCCTCATGTTCTTCATTAACCTCCTGGACACTGATCCAACCACAACACCTTTAAACTATAATAAAATTTATTATTATTATCATCATTATTATTATTATTATCATTATTATTATTATTATTATCATTATTATTATTATTATTATTATTATTATTATTACTTTATTTGGTTGTAAGAATTCCCTTAAAGTCTTTACTATACACAAATGCTCTGGCTGAACCTGTCAAGAGAGAAGGAGAGAGAGGGTGTGTTAATTAATATTCATTATACCTCATCATTAAATACAGACCTGTTTAAAAGAGGTTGGACAATAGCAGCCATTAATATCATCAACAGCTAGTAATACTGACTGTCTATAGGGTACCAGTATAGGAGAGGTGATACATAATGTATTGATGGTACTTGTTCAATACTGATATCTCATTGAATATTGTATGGAATACATTATGGGATACCTTTGGTTTAGCAATACCCTAATAAACAATTAGAGGAGAGGAGAGAGGGAGGGGTGTGGTTGACAGTAGTTCATTATATCATAGATAATAGAGTAAATGAAAGGGATTGGAAACGGGTGCGTGGGCATAGCCCAACCTCCATTCATTTGTATTGTTACTAAACATACAGAGGTGGGTTGGGATTTTGTCACTATTTTCACGCTACTTTTCCTACTTTCAGGAGCAATATCTGGCGAAGGACTGTTCTCATTTAAGTGAAACTGATGCATCAAGAAGCTTGATATTTCCTCTCAACACTACTGTTATCTGTTGTACAGAAAATACTATAATTTTAATGATACAGCCCATTTTTACTCTTAAAATGCCATTTATTCCATTATTCTCCCTTTTCTCAAAACATGCTAAAGTAAAACTGGAAACCATTATGATCATATGAAAGGCCTTACACTTTCCAAAGTAATTATACAGGTTAGAGTTAGAATCTATGAAGTATGAGTTTGTTACAAGAGCTAAAGTGTACCAAAAAAATTGATTTTGTTGTACCTATAACTGATTGCAAAATAGCTTTACAGAGACAAAAAAACTTGCTGTGGGTAGCTCTAAAAATTATATGTGCAATAGGCTATAGATCATTAGCAAGGGCTATCCTGGAGCAACACAAATTTCTTTCAAAATCCTGCCAGCGCAACTTCACCAATGGAGGAGAGGGAAACACTGATGGTTGTCACGTGGTAATCCAACTAGCATTTCCTGTTGCTAAGCCCCGTTTCCAATCCCTTTCATTTACTCTAATATCTATGATTATATTATTATTAATATATACCAGTTTAATAATGTCAAGAAGACTCTCACCAGTTTTAACAGTCTCCTTATTGTTCCAGATGTAATCTTGAGACAATTTTAACTAAATATAAGAAGAAAATTAATTTTATTAGATTGGTGTATTTTATTTATGCTAATTACAATATAAAATTGGGCTAAAGTCCCTGTACAGGGATTTTGGTCAAATTTCATCAAAAATGGAAAGGAGAGAGTTCTACATTTTTATTACATTTCCTGATACATATACATGTTCTTATGTTGTGTAGCAAGTTTGAGCTGATTCTGATCAAATTTGGATTTTTATGAATTTTTAAAGTTGCTCCAAAATTGGACAAAAGTCCCTGTACTATAGTACAGGGATTTTGGCCAAATTTTGTCAAAAATGACAAGGAGAGAATTCTCCATTTTTATTACATTTCCTGATATATATACATGTTCTTATGTTGTGTAGCAAGTTTGAGCTGATTCCGATCAAGTTTGGATTTTTTATGAATTTTTAAAGTTCCTCCAAAATCGGACCAAAGTCCCTATACTATAGTACAGGGTACTTGATCAATAATGGCCAGTAGTGAAGTGGCTCCTCCCAGTACATTATTAATATTATTATTAATATATTATTAACTTCAGACATATGTTGATGATTCATTTCTTTAAACTGAGAGAGCCAGTCCACTGTATCATCAGGTAAGTCAGACAGTCCATCAGTTTGCAGTAATGGCTTTAACTCACGGCTGGAATGAGTCCACTTGAATACTAGAAATAATAATAATAATAATAATAATAATAATAATAATAATAATAATAATAAATCTTACCACTGGGTACATGGAGTACTATCCAGTCATTGGCCAGACAATAATGAATTATTTGTAATAAACAAACACTTTTACCACAATCATCAGGACCATCTATTAATAATAATAATAATAATAATAATAATAATAATAAAATAGATTCAAACTCACAGAAGAGAAACCTCTTTCCACTTTTGTTCTTTAAATGATAGAGTACGTACCAGGACGGGTCTCTTAGCAACCATGAGACCTTACCAACAGCTTCCACCTGGAGCCATTAATAATAACAATTAATTAATTAATAATAAATAAATTAATTAATAATTAATACACTTTTTTCTTGAGTGTTGTTGGTAAGTGATTGTGTAATGAATATTTTCTTAAGATCAGAGTATCCGACACTGTATATTGTACCCAACTGGTCTACACTATATCAAATTTCTAATAATAACTATGAAATTAAAAAAATTAACTTTTACTGGTTCAGCTGCTGTACAGTAGTGAGTTGCTGTTATTGGTTGGTTTGAAGGTCCTGAATAATTTATTAATGAAGAGAAGACTTGGTGGATTTTTCTAAAAGAAAATTATACTTTAAGAAAGAAAACAATGTATTTGTTACCTGCATCATGGCCGCCATTTTATTACCACGCCCAGAATAGGTGGAGCTGGTATTTTGCGTGGGATCATAATTTCCTCTCGACCCGCTATGGCTACAAGCCCTTCTTCCTCTCTTTTTATAAACGTTTGCAATAAAGAACTAAGTGAGTTTGAGGATATATATTTAACATTTATGATTATTTTACGGGTAAAAAAGACTTCTATGCTGTTTATAATAGAATCAAGCCACTTTCAGCTGGCTGGAAGCAGATTGCCATTTCCTGGTGCCTTGAACTAGATACAATCAACAGGATAGAAGCTGATTGTCGCGGAATTACTATTGCTTGTCTACAGAAAGTCATAGAGTATTGGTTAAAGAAGGATTATGATTATGAATCTCATGGTATTCCTTGTTGGAGGAGAGTGTGTGTAGCTGTTAAAGAAGGAGGAGGTGATCCAGCATTAGCTGATGAAATAGCTCGTGAACATCCTCTACCAGCTATGCCACCTGGAGGATCAACTAATTCAAAAGGTACATATATTAGTTGAGTGTTGACATCAATAGTATCACTGTCAGTATATCAGTATCTATGATAATACATTATGTGTTAGTGTAGGTTGGGTTGTGTAGCCTAACTATCTCCTTTTTTGGTATTGAGCTAATTGCTTGCATACACAACCAAAAGTAATCATCCCTGAATCAGCAATATTGCCCAAAATGAACGAATCAAGTCTGATATCAGTACTGGTACAGTCCTGACAAGTATCATTGCTGATCATGCCTGATGCTCTGGCCTGAACCAGTACAAAACCTTTTCATGATTGTGTTGCAACTGATTTCATGACTGTATCATGACTAATTGCCCAAAATACATGATCCAGTACTGATTTCATGACTGATTCAGGCTAGTATCATCCTGATTCAGACTCCAAACTTTTGGTTGTGTAGTAGAAGTCACACTACTGATATAGTACATAAATATCATTATCAAGCAATGAATATTATTACATACAAATTCCAGTGAATTTGACCAAATTTTGTCGCTCATTTGTTCTTTCTCTTAGCATAAAAATTTGATTATGAAAAATGCAGTGTTATATTTCTCAGGAAATTATTTGTCTCACATGCATAAAATTATTTTTTTGTAAATTAAGGTTTCATATGACATACACACTTATTTGATAATGAACTTTTTTTTCAGAAAAAAGTGCCACTCCAGGAGCAGATGAAGTAGCTATGTCACCAGCAAGCACTGACAGAGCAACAGGTAATTTGTCAACAAGAGTAGCAAAAATATGCACAACTCTACATAAAATTTTGATGTCAGTTTGTGAGATGTAATGTAACCAACCACACCCACTACAGCATTTTAGTTTACGTATACACCACTACTGCGACATGAAATTGTGCTCATGATAATAAAGCACCACAAAAATTTGTTGCACTTGCATAATATTCATTATGACACGTTAAATTTTTTTGAATATATTTTGTACTAATTTTCATTCATGAGGTTACCTTAATTTTATTTATTTTACAGTTTATGCTCATCATCCTGAAAAGAATCATCCCTTAACAAATAAGATATATGAACTGAAGGATGAGTTTGCTGACACACTACAACTGACAATGGAGTCCTTTGAGAATAAACCAGACCTTCTTCATAAAATCATTGAATATCTTAAAAGACGTGTCCATACTTTGCTGGGTTCTTCTAAGAGTGATTCAGCTACAGTGCAAGCAGTTAGAGAAGAGTTTAGTGACATTAAAACAATGACAGATCTTTTCTCAACCTTAGAGTACAAGTATGTATCATGGTTCAACTATGAACTGATAGTAAGACTGGTTCGTGTGTTTCTGAGTGACAATCGTTCATTGAAGAGAACTTGGTTGTCATATGAAGAGAAGTTAAAGGATTATTTTATAAACAGTGGTGGACTATTGAAAGATGCTGATGCTGTACAGTTTGGTGTAAAAGGTGTTCCTCCTGGTACACGAGTAATGATTGCTAAAGTTGACAGAGATGACTACACACTGGATGACCTTTTCTTCTTTCGTAGAGCAATACCAAAAGGATATGACATTCCTGATTTCAATCTTTATTTTCTTCAAGTTCTTCCTGGCTCTGTCATCCTAGAATATCTCATTCCTGAGTATCTTTATTCTTTATTATTTCCTCTAACTATAAAGCTACAGCAACAGTTAGCTAGTATTGGTATCACTGAACTAACATGTGGTGAAGATAAATATGATCTAAGAGAGGTTTGTGATTATAAATACACTTTTAATATTATTAATAATTTTACAGTTCTCAATAGAAGAGGTTAAGCACTCATCCACTGATATTGGTAAGTACATGAACTGACCTTTAGTCAATCCCTCCATACATAACTTGTATTACTAATAATATTCTTCATTTATAGATATATGTGATCCATTATGGTATGAGAATACCAGTACACCATTACATGGGATCCTC
>NW_003547880.1:10164-12910 GCF_000090795.2 Amphimedon queenslandica | reverse complement strand
TAGACTATATCTATGCTGCAAGCAATTCGCGAAAATTAATTCAGCAAAATCTTAGAAATGCAAGATTCGCGAAAATTTTTCACTGTAAAAATAAGCCGGTATATGGTAGTATGCATAAAACCTGCTTGTGACTTACGGAGGACTATTATTGTTCCACCAATACCACTGGAACCACATCTGTATCGACCTTCAGTAGATCCATTGATGGTCAGGGTATAGTTTTGGTTAACTGGAGCCACGGGTATGCCAGGGTCGGGACCATTTTGATAATATATACCATCAGGAAAAATGCAAAGAGAAAGGGTAACCTCATTACCGTGTCTTGTAGGATTAGAGAAAGCTATGGCATCAGCTAAAATAGGAACAAGCAAAACAGTAATTTTACTATTGAAATAAAAAGCCCTAGGAAACCATACTGTTTTGAATGTAACACAAGATACAAATTGATACTGATAGCATTCCTTTGCTTGTCCTCAATGTGATTCTCTCACTATTGAATTAGAGTGAGACTTCATAGTACAAAAAATTCCCCTAGCTCACAGAAATTGATTTGTTGGGATTCACTCACTCCCTTACTATACACAGATACACATACTCACTTTTAACATTACCACTAATTTAATAAGATCATGCATGTACATACAGGTCATTTACTTATGCATACATACATACTAATGTACATGTACATGCAACTACTATAGATTATGTTATATGTACATGTAGGGATACATTTTTAGTAAATTAAATGTTAGTTGTAAATTATCATGATTATTAGATCTTACCTCTGACAATAAGTTCTGTTCTTGTACTATTCTTAGTTGTACCATCATTGACATGGCAAGCAACTAGATAGACTCTATTTTGATTGATGTTTGTTAAATTCCATGTGAAAATACAATGGATCTCGTAGCTGGTAGAATAGTTACACATTATCTTGATATTCATGCCTAGTAATGTCTTAGAACACATACGAATGGTTGGGTTGTCAGTGGTAGTTACATCACAATCAGCAGGGCTGATAGAGTTATTGCCAAACAGGTCAGATACAATAAAATCAATGCTAGCATTGCTTTGTACTGAAGCAGAGCAGGAGAATTCAACTTTATTCGTGCCATTCTCCACTAAAACTGGCTTCAGGTTTTTGATAAATTTAGTTTGAGCTATAAAAGAAGAGAATCATAATAATAATAAATTGTTAAGGTTACTAATGAGACATACTATGATCATTATTTGAAAGACTTAATGTGTAGGATGCTACTGTTGCGACATTCGTTGAAGACCCAGGCACATCTGGTTCAATTTGACATTCATAGGTGGTGAAAGTTGGATAATAATCAAAACTTAAACTGAAGTTATCAGGGTTTATGTAGAAGTTGTCTTCACAGGCAGAATTTTTAATACATAGTTGACGGCCATCTAGCAACCATGTAACTTTATAGCCACTGTGATAGTTTCCAGGTACATAGCCAGTACAGTCAAGAACCTCACGTTGTCCCCAAGTTAAATTTTTAGGTACTAAAGTCTTGTTTTCTTTAAATTGACCTAAAATGATGATGAAGTATTATAGTATGCATAAAACCTGTTTGTGACTGACTTACGGTGGAGTGTTATTTGTCCACCAGAACCACTGGGACCACACGTATATTGACCTTCAGTATACCTGTTGACAGCCAGGGTATAGTTTTGGTTAACTGGAGCCACGGGTGTGCCAGGGTTGGGACCATTTTGATAATATATACCATTAGGAAAATTGCAAGGAGGAAGGGTAACATCATCACCATTTCTTGTAGGATTAGAGAAAGCTATGGCATTAAGGACAAGCACTAACAGCAGGAGCAGTGATACTAGCAACCATGTCTTCATGGCAGAAGTTGGCCTGCTTTTAAGTAATAAAATACACAGGTCAATTTATAGAGAAGAGAAGTCAATTCAGTTGTGGCCCACTATAGATTAACATGCCAAGGAGGGAATGCACTGATTATAAGGGTGACCACAGTAGAGGCATGGTTATATAGACAAGCAGGTATGGGGAAGCACCAGTTGAGTGCTGATAAGGAAGTATAATAAACTCTATGAATATTATTGAGTGATGATAAAAATAGTACGAAAAGTTCCAAAAAGAAGCAAGACATCTTTAGTTCACTAGAGAATAATTCTAGATTGTCACAAAAACCTAAAAATAAACACAATGATAAAGTGCAGCTCTTAGTTGCTAAAAATAGTAACAGAATAGTGTTCCAAAGAACCTGTTAGATATACTAACTATACCAACTACTACCCTTGGATTTCACAAGTTGAGGTGATTAGTGATAAATACTCACACAAATAAAGGAGGAGAAAGAGAGTTAACAAGAGTTTTTTTACAACAACTGATAGTGACAGAACACATAAAACAACAAAGACTAGCACTACTTCTCTCATCATTGCTATCAAACTACTTTCCTTATAAGATAAACGACATTTATGACATCATCAACTGGTGACATAAACAATAACAACAATTTTGCAACTATATTGTATACTTACAACAATTGCTCACATTATGGCAGCTTCAATCATAATAAAATACTTTTTTAATAATAATTTTACAAACACACTATAGACTATAGATCTAGCTAATGCAAGAGTCTAAAAACTAAAATAAAACCAAAGAGGCTAGTATAAAGGAAACAAGGCAGTGAGTGTCCTAAAGGCATAAGGAGTGTATTCAATAATATATGTGATCATGATTCAGTTGGAAGGTTGA
>NW_003547880.1:5057-8876 GCF_000090795.2 Amphimedon queenslandica | reverse complement strand
CACAATAAGAGCTTTACTTTGACAAGCTGAATTCAAATCAAGAGAAATTCTGAAGTCGTCTAAAGGGGACAAATTGTCTACATAAAAATATTAAACTAAATTATCAACTTCACTGACCAACATAACGCAAGTCCAAATTTACAAGTTTCTTCTTCCTGTTCCTCCTAACAATTATCACAATCACAAATACTATGATAATACAAACACAGAGTACTAGCACCAATACAACAGGAGCTACAATTGTTAGCGTTGAAGATGATAACTGAGGAGTTTCAGTTGAGGGTAGATTTGTAACTGATGATTCAAGTGAAAAAGAAGCCGATTCGAGTGAAGAAGAAACTGATCCAACTGATGAAGAATCTGTAGAATAAGGAAGAAAAGGGACATGTTTATACACAATAATAACTGATTTTCTGCTTACCTGCTGCCTCACATTCACAGCCATCTATTTCATATCCTAATTGACACTCAGTACAACAACTGGAATCAAGACACCTTGAACAAGACACTCCACATGAACCTATCAACATTAACCATATGAGTAATAAACATAGTCTTTTTACCACAGGTACATCCATCAGGATTCAAATACGAACCAGATGAACAATTTTTACAACAAGATGAGTTTTGACAATTATCACAGTTTGAAACAGTACAAGGTGAAGGGATAGGTGAAGGGGTAGGTGAAGGGGTAGGTGAAGGGGTAGGTGAAGGGGTAGGTGAAGGGGTAGGTGAAGGGGTAGGTGAAGGGGTAGGTGAAGGAGTAGGGGGGAGCATCACTGTAATAAAAAAAGAGTAAACTATAAAAGAATAATAGTAATAGTAATAAAATAGTTGCTTATTACTATAAGAGAGGAAGAGAAAAAGAAACATAGTGAGATAAGAAATGTGTCAATTTGTAAAGCCAATGGATCACATAACTTAAAATAACAGAGCAACTTAATCCCATTGACCTTAAAAGGTAACAATTGATAATATCACTCACCAGTACAGTTGACTCCCTGGTATCCAGTGCCAGTACAATCACAAGTATAATTATCAGGAGGTGAATACTGTATACACTGTCCTCCATTCATACATGGACTGTCTCTATCACAGATACTAGTGGAATCACAGCCAGTACAATTAGAATTAACAGTATAACCAGCAGAACAGGTTAGATTGCAAGCTAATAATAAAATATAATAAAAAATAGTAATACAATTGTAATGCTTACTGCAAGTGAAGTTATTACTCTCAGTAGCAACATAGTTAGGACCTGATGATGTACAGTCAGTGCTACCATCACACTGACCACTAGCAGTAAATGATAAACAACAATCAGTAGAACCTGAACCAGTACACCTCATCAGTCCAGAATTACAAGCACTGTCACATTCTAAATGAGATTAACAATTATTTCTATTAAAATTGGCTTACCTCTACATCTAGTATCACCACCAAAACCTTCCCGACACCGATAACAATTGGTTCTTGGAGGAACACCAACAACACTGGCAGGAGGAGGATCTAAACTACCAGTCCTTCCACTCCATGTACCACTGATACACTCAATATCAAATATGCTGGTTTGTTCAGGTTCTCCTGGGTTAGGAGTGAATGTAGCTATAAGAGTTATGGCTTGATAAGAATCAATCATGCTCCCTTGAGCTAGACAGACATACTGAACTGATCCTTCAGTTACATTAGGAGAGTATGACTGGCTACCACTAGAAATGACTAGTAAAGGAGGCAATACAGACTCTAACTGAGCTATTGTTGGTAGAGGACAATCCTGAGCAACTGATAGTGACAGAACACATAAAACAAAGACTAGCACTGCTTCTCTCATCATTGCTATCAAACCACTTTCAAAGAACTTATGACATCATCAACTGCTAAATAAACGAAAATAATCATCAAAGGAAATATTAGCAATACTATATTCTTTATTTGCTTGAAGGTTGGTTTTATGTAGACCTACTGGCAAGTCAATTGCATGAATTGTGATCAATAAATTCAAGTGCAAAGTGCAATTAATAATAATAATAATAATAATAATAATGAGTTAAAGAATTTTCACAATATTAATAATATACTACATTGTCTATTAGTAAAAAAACACAATGATAACAGGAGCAATTATCACTTGTTTTCTCAATTGAAATCTGAATAATAATAATAATAATAATAATAATAATAATAAATAAGAAAGAAGGAAGTAAGGAGTTTTCAAAGCGTATGTCGAGAGAAAGAAAAATTTATTAAACATTGTTATTGCAATCAAAAAACAGCCACTTACATCACATGCAGTCACATGACCAGGGGAGCAAGTCATACGACTATCACATGATACAAGAGAGCCAATGAGAAACAATATAAGACAGCAACAGAACAGCAAAACAGAACAATAATAATAATCATAATAATAAATTATGATACAAACAGACGATGGACAAAGATGAGAAATGTCAATCATTTTCGATTGCTCGCGCTTCTGCGAATCGACGACTTCGTTAAATTGGGAGACGCTCGTCTTTTTGGGTTTGTGGGGGAAGCAGCGCTTGCTAGGTTCTTTGGTGAACGAGTGGAAGGGGAGGGGGAGGCAGAGAGGGAGGACGAGGGCTCATGGATTATCTTGTCTCTTCGTACAAACACACCGTGTTTATCCTTACACTTGAAATATGTCACACCTTTAACGCTGCCATTGTTTTTACCTATTGGAGGGATTAATGATGAAATTATAGTTTTTAGAAATCTTTCTTACCTTGTGGACGGTCTAAGGCCACACCTATCCACTCGCCGGGAGCAAATTCAGTGTCACCAATGAATTTGACGGTTCCCATTTTGAAACCGTTGGCAACTTCAACCATCACCTAATAATAATAATAATAATAATAATAATACCATGGGACTTCATCAAAAATGAATAGGAAAAATTCTCCATTTTTATAAATTATCCTGATACATATACATGTTCTTATGTTGTATATCAAGTTTGAGTAGATTCCGATCAAGTGTAGATTTTTAACGAATTTTCAAAGTTGCTCCAAAATCTGGCTAAAGACCCTGCACTAGTACAGGGTATTTAATCAAAAATGGCTCAGAGAGAACTCTTAATTTTATTACAGTTTTTATACACATACATGTACATTATATCATTATTTCTATATAACTCCAGTTCCTCTTACTTTCTCTCCCAGTCTACATTCGGGTGCTAACTGTTTACTGGATGCTTCACTATTCTCTGATGAATCAGATGGGGTAGGAGAAGCATTGTCCCTGTAATTAAAACAAATTAAAACTAAACCAGATACTCCAAATCACGCACCTTTTTGGTTTTGGTTTTACATGTACATCCACAGGAGATGCTGACTGTCCCTCGTACTTCCTGTCCTCCTCCTCCTCTCCTGCTGTGCTCTCACTTCGCTCACAACCATCACCCACACCTCTATCACCTTCACCCACACCATTACCTTCACCGCTCACAAATATCACAGGCTCAGATGGGAGGGGCTGGGCAGAGTTCTCATCCATTGATGGGGTCTGTGGCTCCGTTGGGGTCTCTGGAGGATCGGTTAACGGCGAGACCGTGACTGGTTCCGTTGAAGTGGATGAAACCTCTTCCGGTTTAGCTGGTTCTTGATCGACAGTACTTGACTCTTCTTTTAATTCTTCTTCGTTGGTTTCCTCTTTTTTGTCTTCAACAGTTCCTTCTACTTTCTCACTCTCCTCTTCTTTCTCCTCCTCCTCCTCCACTTTCTCCTTCTCACCTTCTTCTTGGCTCTCACCGTCTCCCTCGCGTAATGGGGTGGACTCCTGCATGGGTGGAGTCTCTTT
>NW_003547880.1:0-4209 GCF_000090795.2 Amphimedon queenslandica | reverse complement strand
ATTTCTCTTTTAACGATACTTCCTAAAATGACAATTATAATCCACACACACTCNGAACCATACCCACCTGCTTCAATCTGTCTAAGGCAAGCACATTAGCAATGGCCGCCATGCCAGTCTTGAACTTATCTACAGCGTTTTCGTCTTCTTCCAGCTCAACAAAAGAAGGGTTGGCAGGGATCTTGGGTGGAGGCTCCATTCCTTCACTTTTAGGAATACCAGTCACTACCTCAAACATGATACCACAAGTAGTTCTATAATCCTGAGAGAAGGGAGAGAGAGAGGGAGAGAGGGGAGAAGAGAAAAGCAATTACATATATGTGAACAATGTACTATACATGTACTAGTGTTGTTTTAGTTACAGTTATACAACTTTTAGTTGGTAATGGTAATTGAATATTAGTAGTGTCTTGTTACTGACTCTAGTAAAAGCTTTCATGATGGCCGCCCCGATTCCTATCCTCTTGTACACTCTGAGGCATATCCTTTTTCTTAGCATTATCTCTACTCCTGGAGGGTTCTTTAGTTTGATACCTACCCGCACGATGGCAAATACTCTATCATTAGCACCTGTGACTTTATTTAGACTGCTGGTATCGTGTACTGTGGAGTCCCAGGAAGCAACTGCTATCAACTGAGAGAGAGAAATTAATAACTTTACATGTACATGTAAATTGACATAAAATATTCTTAAATTAGAAAAAAATAAAAATTCTAATACAATGTACACTCACTACACTACTTCTGAAAGCCCAAAATTTATGCAAATATTCATAATTTTTGAAAATCCACAAAAATACAATGGATTGTTGGATGGATTTGCAAAAATTTGCGCCACCATTTTACATGCATGTATGTCAAACAGTACATGTACATGTAGTGGGTACCTGATGGTCCTCTTGTTTTATTATCGGTAGTTGGATCATGTTCTCCGGCTTCTCTCCAAAGAGCTCACCAGTTTGTACCAAACCAGTCACTGGCCTCTCCTCCTCATCATCGTCACCACTAGTTAATAAATAATAATTAATAACCATCAATTAATAATTATTAATTAACTAGTAATTAATAACTAGTAATTAACCAGTAAAATAACCAGCAATCAATTAACTATTACTATTATTATTACTACTACCTGTTAAGGTCTAAGAATACCACAGGTACTTTTGCTTCCATTCCTGGGACTAGTTGCCAGTTAGTTGGAGCTCCAGGAACACCAGAACCTGCTTTAGGCTGTACCACAGCCATTCTCTCCCACTAACAATAAAAAATAACAACAACAACAATAATATAAATAATAATAATAATAATAATAATAATAATAATAATAATAATAATAATGCTATTCCTACTTGTAGCATAGTCCATTGGTCGATGAGCTCGTTCTCTTTGACAGTGTCTGACTCATTCCTCGATCTCTTCTCCATGATCTTCCTCACCTCAGTGTCCAGGAACTCTCTCCTGTTACTCAGGGCATCGCTCCATTTCGTACGTAACCTAGCAACAAAACCACACCCATCAATAATTAACAAATAGTCAAAATTTAATTATTTACACAACAACTAAATAATCGTCCAATAATTCCAATATTGATCAATAACAATTAATTATTTAAGCCACGCCCATACTTAATTAACTAAACCACACCCACCTCTCCAGGTCTACTTCTTGATAAGAGTCTAAAGAGTCATCATATCTATTCCTTAGGTAGACGCTCCCGACTGATATACTGGAAATACTCTCACAGACGAGAGGCCCATTCCCTGAGCCTGGTATCTGTACTACACTAACACGCACACGTCTTGATTGACCCTGTGATATACAAGTACATTAATAATAATAATAATAATAATAATAATAATAATAATAATAATAATAATATGCAGTAACCAGTTGGTTCCTAATACCTGTCTTATTTGGAATATTCCTCCTGATTTGATGTCAGCCTTTGGTTGCAACTCAACGGCAACATACTCTCCCTGATCATTGAGTTCCATTATCTCCACCCATAGCTCCAGTCTCTTTATAACATCATTCCATCTCTCCGACAGTGAACGAGGTCTCTTGGAATCTTCTTCTGTAGAGAAATAGAGAGGGAGAGAGAGAGGAAACAATATGAAATATACATCAACAATTCGACATTAAAAATTATTTTCTAATTATCCCAAAACAGCAGACCTGCATCAGGTACAGAGTCAAATCCACTTCTCCTGTGACCCCACACTTCAACCGCTAGTGCTCCGTCATTAATGTACTCAAGGAAATCCTCCGTCACTTCAACATTGAACGTCTGGTGGTGCTGGAACTGATGCACGCCATCAGGAGGGTGGACGGAGTCAGCCCCACCCATTGAGGGGATTAGTGGCGGAATTATGAGTGCCTCTTCTTGCCCCCAGAACTTGTACTGACAGAATAGATTGTGAGAGTAAGCAGCTGGAAGACCACTCGCCTCTATCACTGATACTCTGACAGTAATATGAGTACCTAATTAAATAAATAATTAAATAATATATCAAAAATGTGATAAAATTGACATTATTTTCTCTTCTAGTCATTTTTGACAACTTTCAATGTGATATACCCTGTACTATATGGTGCAGAGTCTTTGGCTGATTTTTGAGCAACTTTTAAAATTTGCAAAAAAGCCAATTTTGATTGTAAATGTATCTGCTCAAAGCCTCAAACTTTCTACACAAAATACAATGTACATGTAATAATATTTTAATGTGTTAATCCATGATGAAATGGCAGACTCCAAGTACAAGTACATGTACATGTAGTACGTACCTGGTTTAAGATCCTCTACTTCCTCTGGTGCCTCCCACGTCACCATTGATGAACTGTTATCAACATCATCAACACTGTCACGTATCACTATAAGGAGAGAGTGGGTGGAAAAAGAGGCAGAGATAAGTAAACAATCATACAACACGTACTGGTACTAAACTTACAAGGCAAGCATTGGAGACCGAGTTTTAACCTGCCGCAAACCTAATTAAGAGAATGAAAAGAAAGGAATTATTTCAGTTAGAACAGTGACCATCAAATCTATACAAAAATTACTTGGATTCACTAGTAATAATGCATGTACATCATCAATAATAAATTATTATCATTTATTTATTATTATTCTTGCCTTTCCACTTGGTCCAATGATGGGAGCATCATAAACATGAGCTACCCCATGATACAAGCACTCCAGGAATATATTAGCCACACCCAGGAGGGCATGCTGCTCTAGATCAAAGAATGGATCAGGACCAATGCTGTCATCCTAAAAAACAACAACAACAACAATAAATAACAATAACAACAATAAATAAAAATAATAATATACAAATGTATGTACTATAAAAAGTATTTGCATCCCTATTATCGGTATTAATTAACCAATAGTCACACCCATCAGCACTAATAACTATTAATTAACTAATAGTCACACCCACCAGCACTAGTCCAAAGCTCCCTTCCTCAATGCGTTGGTACATGTCCCTCATTGTGAGGACTTTCTCCGCTAGTGTATTGAGAGACCAGACGGAATCGGTCCCTCTCTGTCTGTGGATAACACGGATGGCTATCTCATTGCTAGTGTGCATCTCTTCTGAACTGAGGTACTGCCTGGGGCTTAAGAATGACTTGGGAATCTAAAAGAGAGAGAGAGAGGAATAAGAATTTTAAGTATATGTATATGTACATGTACATGTATATGCATGAGAAAAAAATTATAAAATAGAGAATTTTTTCCTAGTCATTTTTGGCGAAATTTGGCCAATGACCCTGTACTATAGTACAGGGACTTTGGCCCAATTTTGGAGCAACTTTAAAAATTCGTAAAAAATCCAAACTTCATCGGAATCAGCTCAAACTTGCTACACAACATAAGAACATGTATATGCATCAGGAAATGTAATAAAAATGAAGAATTCTCTCCTAGTCATTTTTGGTGAATATTGGCCGATGACCCTGTACTATAGTACAGGGACTTTGGCCTGATTTTGGAGCAACTTTAAAAATTCGTAAAAAATCCAAACTTGATCGGAATCAGCTCAAAATTTCTAGGCTACATAAGAACATGTATATGTATCAGAAAATGTAATAAAAATGGAGAATTCTCTCCTAGTCATTTTTGGCACAATTTGGCCGATGACCCTGTACTATAGTACAGGGACTTTGGCCCGGTATTAATGCTACTCACGGTGAGTGTGACTCTAA
>NW_003547879.1:11225-12919 GCF_000090795.2 Amphimedon queenslandica | reverse complement strand
GTACGTGTCACTTACCAATAGTGAGTAGTACCCTGTAGAGAATGTGATTAAAGTGACAGAGAGTATTGGACAGTATTTCTACTTCTAAAAGTACTTGTGACATATATTGTATCTATTAGGAACAGTTGTTTTAGGTTGTGTATTATTGTAAGTACCTGTGCCTGTACAGTATTGATGACTGTCAGAGTGGCATGCCCAAATATAGTGAAGGTGATAATAGTAATAATCTTAATAATGGCAATAATAATAATAATAATAATAATAATAACAAAAATAACAATAATAATAACAATAATAACAATAATAATAATAATAATAATAATAGTTAATGTACATATAGAGTTTAGAGAGGGAATAGGTAAGAGAGGGAGAAAGAAATACAAAATAATAACAATAATAATAACAACAATAGTTAATGTACATGTACATGCATGTAGATTTTAGAGAGAGAAAATTACATAGTAATAATAATAATAGTGATACGATAATAGCAGTTAACCAAAAAACATCACTGGACATATTTTTAAAAAATTATTTTAATATAATGAAGCTCACTTGATTATTCAGCCTTATGAAAAGAATATGTTGTCACTTTACTGTAGCAGTATACTATGATTTCTGCAACCAAAGTAGCAACAGAAATATCAACATGCAAGAACTACAAAATTGTAGACAGCAACTGGTCATTCGGGTAAAGTATTAATTTGTCTACTAATGTATATGTTGCTCGATTTCATCATGAGTACTTTCCTATTAAACTATAGTAATTAATTTTAATTTTTTATGAATAAACCTTTTTCAGTTTCACTAATGTAAGATGGCACCCATAAATTTTTTATGTCCAAGAGATCTAATTTTGTCTAATGTTGCTTCCTTAAAACTGACCTTGACTACAAAAGCAAGTACATCATTCAGAGCTAGGTGATCACTGCTGTCAGTTAATATTCCTGCTGCAAAGCTGATTGACAAAAACAGATGACAAAATCACTCGAGAACAAATGGAGATGAATGATTTGGAAATCGCTGAACAGCTTCATCCCATGATGACACATTAGTTACACTTCGAAATGCTTTCTTGATTGCCTCCACGCTTCTAAACTTAAGGCCTTCTTTTAACTGTGACAGAGGTATTTTTTTATCAGCTACAAGCTGTAGCTTGTCCAATTGAAAATTGGTTGGTAAACTTTGAATGGGTTGAATATACTGCTAGTGAAACTCTGGCTTGCATGTAATTTGCTTTCTTGAAGGTTTCTGGTCTTTCAGTTGCCCACGTTCAAAATCATCCATAATCTGGACAAAAGACTCCAATCCGGTTCCTTCAATGCTGACTGAGCAAATATGTTATTTTTCTGTGACCTAGACATCTCCTAATGATTAAACGAATAATAATTAATATTAATTATGAAATGCATGAATTACCTAAATGTTCAAAGTGTATTGTAATTATACCTAATGTACACAATACACATTAAAAATGTTCCAGAAAAAACAAGCTGTAAGTCATACATGCATGCATGTATGTTCTGTAGCATGGTTATTTAGAGTGTACATGTAGATAAGATAAAGATTTGATAAGATAAAATTTCCCATAGCTTCTTTATTCCTTGTTGAATTACTTTTCTTGCCAAATAACTAACATTAATTTTACATGAAATATATATTACAAAAATTTTAATAATTATGAAATTAATGAA
>NW_003547879.1:5610-11052 GCF_000090795.2 Amphimedon queenslandica | reverse complement strand
TCATTATGCCTAGATCCTGAACATAGTGCCTCATCTGATGTCAATTCGACATAAACTTCAGCCCAAACGTCTTTAAAGATAGACTTCGCTGGATTTTCTTTCAATAAATCTTTCTTTGCCAATGCAATATGCTGACCTCCCAGTACTTCATACACGTAAACAGAGAGCCACTATTCTGAAAAACTGCTTATGTTATCAACACTAATACATATCACAGCTAAAGGAGCAACGCCAGGTCCAGCAGGATCTTCCTTAATTCTTTTCTTTAAGTGGGACAAAAATATTGTATCAGTAGATCTGACAAGGTGTTCAGGTTTAGCCTCCTGCAGAGCCAATACACGTAACTTAAATGAACCAAAAATAATGCAGTTAATAAAATTTATAATAATTAGTACATTTCTTATTCATAGCAGTATAATTTTTGCTTTTATACCCACCTACTTGTTTCTTCAATATTGAGTCGTCTATTAAATTATTGTGAGCTATCTTTCCCTTATTATTTCTTTTATGTCCACTAGCATCGTCTGTTTCTGTCTGTTGTGAATTGCTTGCAACACTGTCAGAATTGGAAGGAATTGAGCAGTCGCCAACACTAAAGTAGACAAATTTCCCACCATCAGAGTCATATCTTTAAATCTGTTCTAAGTAACTATAAATTGGCAGGCATCAATTGATAGTTTCGCGGCAAACGAGACTATCTATTCAACCTTTGAAATGTCATCAAAACTCATTTTATTCCACTGAAAATCTTCTCTGTTCAATACAACATAATAATAATAATAATAATAATAATAATAACTTTACAAGGAATTTAAAAAAGTTACATTGGTGGACAGAGAAAAAAAAAAAGGAAAGTAACCTTGAAGGACTCAGAGAACGGGTCAAAAAGCCTTACAAACATAATAATTTAAAAATGAGAGAAGTTAGGGAGAGAAAAATTTAAAACATTTTACAACATAAAATGTTATAGTGATAAGTGCATAAAGTATTGGAATCAAATGAACATAAGAAGTGATTTACAATTAGTAGAGGGGAAGAGAGGGAGATCAAAGGATACTAAAGCAGAAAAGAGTCATGCACAGGACAACATACACAGCAGGCTTTGGAAAATTGGACAAAAATTACTTCGAGCTAAAGAAGTAGGACTATATGAGGCTAGCGATCTTCTAGGTCAAAGTTTATACATGAAATCAGTAACCGTACAGTACGTTAATGTGTACTTTGCTCATAAGAGGAGCAGAAAAATCAAAACTATTCATATTTAACTAAAATGGATCAATCTTCTAAAGACATTTTTAATCCTAGCATAATAGAAGACTTTTATCCAACGAGACCGAATAACATGGAAGATGTATCTCTTTTCAAATTTGTTGCTAATTACATATTTGATAAAATAGGAGAAAATGGAGAAAGAGAATACAAACTTTGATCAAAGCCAGTCCTTCCAAACCATAGGAAATTTAATCCTATGCAAGAAGCGGAAAGAGATGATTTTTTTATTACTCGCTACATAAATTATTTCAGCTACCAATAGAGCACAAGAAAAAAACAGCTGGATATTGGGCTTTGAATAAAGAAGCTCAGAAAAGGATAAAAATGACACAAATTTAAAAATTATAATTGTAGATAAGGAATCTATGGTATCCAATCTAAATCTAGCATACTTGCACATGCTCTTAGAAGATATATTTGAAACTAATGAATGGTTTGGTTCCAAAAATATTTTATTTGTAGGTGACCTCTTACAATTGCCACCAGTTAATGGTAGGCCAGTATTTAAAAAAATTAGCAACAAACTAGTAAAACCTGGAGCAGCAAATGCAGTCAACATATAAAAAGAAACAGTAGAATATGATGAACTAACAATCAATGAGCGACAAAAAGGAGACAAAACTTTCTTTAAGATGCTTGATTCTGTTAGGCATGGCTTTCTCACTGATGAAACTATTGATACACTTAAGAGTAGAGTATTTAAGGTTTCAATACAAGAAACATATAAGGAATTGGAACGTGAAGGAACAAATCCTCCAATTTGCTTATTTTCTAAGGTAGAAGCCTGCCAAAAAATTAATGTATTAATGTTACAAAATCTAGAAACTGAGAAAATAGAATTAGCATGTGTAGATGTTGATGAAATTGGCAGCAGCACAATATAATTTGACAAAAAAACAAGAAAAAAATTTAGAGAAACTAAAAATCAACCAAGCAAAACAGCTGGTTCAGAAACTGTTGCTTTTATCAGTAGGCTGTATAGTAATGGTAAGATGTAATACTGATGTAACTGTAGGATTAGTTAATGGTGCCATTGGTACAGTAATGGGTATTTATGCTACACGTATATCAATTAAATTTGATCATATTGATGTACCTTGTGACATAGAAAGGGTGACATCTAGATTTATGCTATCTAAGAATTTGTATATACACAGGAAACAGTTTTGCCTAATACTTTTTTATGCTATTACTATTCATAAATGTCAGGGCCTCTCACTAGATACAGCCATTATTGATTTATTGACTGATGTTTTTGGGGATGGTATGGCATTGTCTCGTGTACGTATATTAAATGGATTACATTTATTATCATTTGATCGTCTCGCTGTTAAAGTTAGTAATCTGTACATTAACAGAATTGACCGCCTCAGAAAAAAATTTCGGAATGACTTACCTCAAATCAAGATAAATAAAGGAAAGAAGAGAAAGATTTAAGTGACTGGTATAATTGATGATGGTGAACCATGTAGTAAGAATGCCAAGGTGTTTTTAAGTCATGTACAAAGTACTAGTAACAGTACTGTTAGTAGCAATAAACGTAAGTGTACTGATTTACAAAAGTCTAATTGCCATAAGAAGAGTATAGTATGTAATGATAATGCTTCAAATAAGCCTTGCCCCTAATTATGAAAAGAGTATATAGACAGTAGTACTGACAATACTGCTTTGGTATTGCCTCGCTCAAAAAAAGGATGATAAATCAATTGTTTTAATTAATTTGAAAGACCTAAATACCAAATTTAATGTCGAAGATAGTGATAATTGTAGTAGTGTTATTGTATCTATGAAACTGTCAAACATTAAATGTAAACCATAAGATGATAAAACCAGGTGTGTTGTAAAAAATGACCATTGTAATAGTAGTCTGATTGTATGTATAAAACTGTCAAGGATTAAATTAAAGAAAAGTAATAAAAAAGATGATGTCCTCTTTACATGTGAAGAGCCTTCCAACCCAGATATTGTGAGGAGACAATGGGATTATGTTCACTACCCTGGTAATGAAGAATTTCAAAGGTGGTGTCAGATTTTAAACCTTAAGTTTCTAACAGCTGCTAGAATCTTATCTGGTAGTCCAACACCATTGTCAGATGAAAGAGTTCCTAAAAGTACTCTTGAGGTCCCTGGTGATGGGAACTGTTTGCCCTTTCATATCTCAATACGTGGTCAATTGCTCAGCATTTCGAATTACGTAAAGCAATTGTTAGTAATATGCCAAACTTTGAAGAAGAATTGTTTAATAGTACATTAAATGCAACCAGATATTCAAGCATATATGATTACATCAATAAGTCCAAATTGTATAGAAATTATGTGTGGGCTACTTACACAGATATTACTACACTAACTGCAATATTAGGTACAACCATATATTCATATTCACTAACTCCTACTTTGTTGGCTGGGCTAGATATGGAACCCAAACTTTATATGGCATTCCTTGTAATACTAATACACCTGCTTTGTAAGTTGGTACTAATCATTTCCAAGCAGTTAAGTCTATTAATATTTGATAAGCATTGATTGTTGATGGAAAGTGGCTATGTTGTATTGGAGGTCCATAATCTTAAAAACATTGGTTGTTTAATGTGACTTCTATTTTACTGCATGTGGAATGTGAGTTATGTGTGAGTGTGTGTGAAAACCAGTGGTGCATATCCACACAGTACTGCTCAGTATGAAGAGATCTAACTGCATTTAGGAAGAGAGATTAATCAAGGTATAACAAATAACAGTGAATATTGATTACTTGTTGCCATAATGGACAGGGAGAGGGTGTGAAAGAGGTTAACTGTTCATTAGAGTTTAGCATGGATTCTAATTTGTGTGACTATCATTTATGTAGGACAGAGGGTTAGGAAGAAAGGAAGCTGTCATTATCAAATCTGGAACTTGTTTGTGGCTTTTACTGCATGTTTATTACAGATAACAGGTGCTTATGGATCTGGGCTCTGCTGAAAAATTTTTAAGTTCTGACCAGAAAATTTTTTTAATAACATTAAAATTTGTTATTATACATGTAGTATTATTGAAGCTGTGATTCTGTACATAAGATAATGATTATCATGCATGTTAATGCTGCCATCAATGCTGTGCGCATTATTAAGTTAACTGTAAAACTGAAATTAATTTTGGAATAAAAATAATTTTCTGGTGATACTAGTTTAGCAGTGCATATCTCTCAAGATCTTGTCCTGCGAGACTTGAAACTTGCTAGCAGCCTTCATGGGATGTTCATCCTTAGATAGATGTATAATAGTAAATGAAGCAGCATAAAGCAATGTAGCATCTATTGTAAGATACTCACCGCTTTTTTTAACTACACGGAATTGGCGAAAAGGGAGAGAGTTGTATCATGTTAAGCAGGACCTAGTAGGCAGTGTATAAAAGAATTAAGAGGCAGAAGTCAGAGGAGAAGATGCTACGAGTAAAAACGCTACTGTGACTCGTTGAGAAGCCATGGTTGCTAAGCCGTTGCTGAACAAAATGTGGCCACATCTACCGCTTTTCTCCATTGAAATGTTACGCAAAGCAGCTCTCTTGAGTCGCTCGACTTTTCTACAAACTTTTAGAGGATTTCACAAGCCAAAGGTAAGTCTAAATATTCTGTCTTTTGTTGTTGTGTCATTTTCTAGGTGACTTAGGTTGACCGCTGATCGTTTTGAACAGTTTGGGTCACACTACTGGACTTTCCTACCTATATATTGTGTTTTTTAGTCTTTGAGAATGTTAAATATGTTGAGAGATGAAAGGAGAACCTTCTAAAGCTATCTAGAATGTTATATTTCCATGAATAAAAAAGAAAAAAAACAATTATACTACACCCCCTTATGTTATTGACGTACAAGTACATTTATCAGTGTTAAAGGGTTAATGCTTGCCGGCTGATGTTGCACATTTCAATGATGCTGCCATCAATACTGTGTGCATATTAAATGCTTGCCAACTGAAGTTGCCCATCTTTTATTGATGATTATTGTAACATGTGGATGTTCTCATTAACAAAATCATATTGTTTGCACATTCTTGTACACAGTGTTATTTTATATTAAGCAGGTTATGAAAGTATTGTAACTGAGGATAGCATTAGTAAGCAATATTTCGTCTAAATACATGCATGCACATACATGTATGATCCAATAAGAAACATTGCAGATGCTAACATTA
>NW_003547879.1:3980-5600 GCF_000090795.2 Amphimedon queenslandica | reverse complement strand
ACATGTGGTATTAAGGAGTCAGGTTTGATGCGATTGGTAATTAAGTTTGTTAGCCATTACTGTTTGTGCTATTGTTATAATTAGCCTTTGAGTTTACATTGCTTACCTTTGATATGTTTCTATTACTATGCTTTACAGGTAATTACAGCTGGAAATGATTTGCTGATTCAGTAATACTTTGCTTGATATAGGAATGTGCAATACAATTAAAGGCAATTCTGGATTTAGATTGTTGTAACTAAATTAATTTCTATATTAAATGTAACTTAATATTTTGTTGCAGCTCCTTGGTCAGTAGTTGTATCATGCGGTAAGAGTTGCCAGTTTATATCTATATGGGTTTCATATAATTGTAGTCTTAGCAATGGAATATGTAGTTAGATGGATAGTATTGTGAGATGTCTTACGTATTTTGTTTTAGGTTATGATTCTAGGTTACATACTGTATATTTGTTTGACGATTATATCATTAATTATGGCCACAGTAAGTACTTTCTTTACTCAATATAAATGAATGCTTGCCAATGCATCTTTTGTTGTGTGTATGCATGTTCTCACTAACAATACAAATATATTTTTTTGCACATTGGAATGTATTCATGTGGTCTATTAATGTGTATTTGCACAATGCAAGTCTCGTAAAAGAAACTTAATTCAGGATGGCATGAGTCAGCAAATTGAACGGTGAAAGTCTAAATTACATGTACAATGTATGTACATATACTTGTATGAGTCAATCATAGCTTAATGGGCATTGTGGAGCTATACATGTCATATATGTATATTAATTGTTGATTAATACATGTATGCTACTGTCAATTTGTTAGTACATGTTGCATATTTTCACATTCATAATTTACACTGGTACATATTTTACACAAGGACTTGAATGTGGTGAGAATAAGGTCAGACTTGAAAAGAGATTTAAAGGTAAAGGGTTATTTCTCTTTGTTAGCAGATGTATCTTTATAGTGGTTTATAATGTATGTTAGTGACAAACATAACTTACATCATGCATATACATGTACATGTACATAGCCTGTGTCTTTACATTGCTTGCTGTTGATAATGTGTCTTTATTACTTTGCTTTAAGGTATTTACAGCTGCAAATGATATGATTCTGCAATAAGGTGTAATGCAATACTTTCATAGAATGGTAAATGTCTAAGGCTATTGTCTGATTTTGTATGTGGTAAGATAATGAATTTCTAATAAATAAACATCATTGTAACATAATGTTTTTTTGTAGCTCTTTGATTAGTAGTGCTTTCACACTGGATGAGGCACCAGTTTCCAGCTGCACAGGTTTCATATTGTTATAGTCTTAACAATTGAATACATAGTAAGATTGAATATTGTGAGATTCTATTGTTTTTTATTATTGTGTTACAGATAATGATCCAAGGCTATTATTCTTTTTGATAATTAATATTGATTATCTGATTAACTATGCCCACGGTATGAATTTACTTTAATTTTCTTCATTTACTTTAAAATCCTTCGATTTATAGTTAGTATTAAAAATTTAATGTTGGATTTCTAAATTTCATATTTACTTTTGTAGATTATGAATGACGACGGCACTGTGCATGTTAGTGTACGTATTCAGTATGTCCATA
>NW_003547879.1:1230-3970 GCF_000090795.2 Amphimedon queenslandica | reverse complement strand
ACACTTAGCATGGCTAATGTATCATCATCCTGGCTTTACGCTGATATATTTTTAATTCACAGTTTGATTATTTTTTAACATTATTATTAAAGTGACAAGTTTTTTTAATACATGTAGTTAATAAAAGTTATAGTTTGTGATTGAGGGACCTCGACCTACGGCCCCTACCTCCGCCCCTGCCATCTCTCCTTGGTAGATTGGCATACTATTACGGAATATAAATATAATATTACGTACATCTTAGTAAAGACTTACTATTAAATTTGTTTATTCACAGCCCTCAGCTGGGCAATTGTGCTGCCTTTGCTGTTGCCGCAAAGGCAGTCCTGGTCTAGGATGGGCTCCTCAAGGAAGGAGCACCGGCAGGCCTTCATCTACTGGAGGTGGCAGGCCTCCAGCTCTTGGGAGTGCTGGAAGTGGTGGTGGTGGTGGTGGGTCTAATGCAGGTTGTGGTGGAGCCCCTCCATCTCCAGCTACTGGAGGTGGCAGACCTCCAGCTGCTGGTAGAGCTGGTGGTGGTAGCTAGCCTCCAGGAGGTGGTGGTGGTGGAGGCCCTTCAGCTACTGGAGGTGGCAGACCTCCAGCTACTGGTAGAACTGGTGGTGGTGGTGGGCCTCCGGGAGGTGGTGGTGGTTGTGGAGGCCCTCCAGCTACTGGTGGTCCATGATAATCATTATAATCAATATAATACCGAACAATATGAAAATATAATTGGCTATTATAAGTTTGTAAATGAACTGACGCTGCTTTTTGAGAAAAAAAGGTTCCAAAACTGCGAGGAAAGTTGAGCTGTGAGTGTGAGTGGAGAAATGGCAACTGAAGCTGAATGTAAACTTCAATACTTTTAGAACAGGAAATAGATCTTAGTAATGTTCAATAATGATTAATGATTATGAGCAATTATAGGCTATGAATATACTTAATGGTTCAAAAATTGAAAAAAAAATTGTGACAACTGTTTTCATAATGCGGTAGGTCTTCTTATAGTTTTTATTTCAAAACTCTTCCAGTAACTGATACCTAAGGCAAAAGTTATAATTATTAATAAAAAGGAGTTGTTACTTAATTCATAATGATGAATAATTATGAGCTAGGCTATGAATATAATTAATGATTTAATTATTCAAAAAAATAATGTCAAATTATTTTAAATTTTTATCAACAATAATAACAATAATAATTATTAATTATTAGTTATTAATGATTAAAGTTGTAAATTATTAATAATTATTAATAAAAAGGATTATTAATTTAAAAAATTTAATAAATGGTGTGAAAACAAGCAAGTAAAAAAATTCTGTTAAATAAGAAAAAGTAGGCTTGTCAAAAAATAGAAGAAACAAGAAGGTTGAGTTCACATATAATAATAATTAATTGTTCAATTATTAATAATAATCGTTAATTAAAAAAAAAATAATAATTCTTAAAATTAGATATCAAACCCTACTTTGTAGAATTTTATGAAGGAGTATTGTTTCCTTTAAAATGACAAAATTTAATGAAAGAATGATAACCAAACTGCTTTTTTTCAGCCTACACAACTGTAGCGAGTCCAATTACAATTTTTATACATTAATATTTTAATTTTTAGATATTGTACTGAATCACAAACATTAAAGAATGCAATAGCCATATAATTATCTATAAATTAGATGTTTTAATTTTCATGACAGAAATACATTCAATCACTACTAGCTAAAAAGTTTAATTTATATTTAACAAGATAATTAATTTACATCATAGAAAAGTAGTAGAGCAATCAATAGGTACAAAGGCATTATTATTATTAAAATTCTACTTCCACCAATTATCATTTTCTGCAAAGTAGGGTTTGAAATCTTTGTACTATTGTTAAGATTTTTTTTTAAATTAACATTTATTATTATGAATTGAACTACTAATTATCATTATGGTTGAACGCAACCCCCTCGTTTTTTTTTACTTTTTGGCAAACCTACTTTTTCTTATTTAATAGAAATATTTTTATTTACTTGTTGCATAAAATAACAATCTCAATTCTTTACACTAGTAAAATGATACAAGTAGGGCTTGAAGAGTATCACAAACCATATTATATAGGTGGTAGCCTATATGTAGGATTGAGGTTGATTTTTCAAGATGGCGGCCGTTTTTATGATTTTCAAACACTCATAACTCTTTTATCTTACGTTGTACAGCCTTATAAATGGCTTAGATCAGCTCTCCTTCACTGAGCGATTCTCCTGGTACCTTTAGAGTGGACTGTAGTGTAGCAGGAGCATTTCTGGAGAATAGGCCCAAATTCAAATTTCTGCAAAATTCTTCAGACTTTCTTCTTCTTTCATCTTCTTCTATCAACACGGAAATTTTTAAGCCAGGAAACCGTTCGAGTTGGCTTTTACATCATTTCTTTGAGCTTGGGTCAAGGACTGGACATGTGGCTTCAAAAAGAAGCAAGGACAGAGAACAATGGAAGAAAAATTCCAGCTGTAGCACCGCGTGAATTTGTGGTTTGACGCCATTTTAATTTATGCACACGTGATTAGCATGAATATGATTAATTTAACCACATAATCATAACAGAAACTAATTTTATTCATTTAAGAAAAAAGAATGGAAACAAGTAAATAAAAACATTAAAAATGGAAAAGTAGTAGGAGTAAATTGTATAAGAGTAAAGAAGCAAGAAGGTACTTGCAAAGTGGTGTGATAACAAATCCTACACCATTGCATGAAAGACATGGCTTCATAGTTACCATGT
>NW_003547879.1:0-854 GCF_000090795.2 Amphimedon queenslandica | reverse complement strand
TGTTCATTTACACACAATTAGCAGAGAGACAATCTCGATGAATCACTTTATAATTGAAGTAGCCATTCTATTATGCCTGAATCCTAAATGTAACACCTCGTCTGATGTCAAAACAACCTAAACTCCAGCCCAAACGTCTTCGAGAAAAGTTTGCTGGACTTTCTTTTAATAAATCTTTCTTTGCCAATGCAGTATGCTCACCTCCGAGTGCTTCATGTTTTTATACAGAGCCACTTTCTTGAAAAATTGCTGATGGTATCTGTTATAACTGATAATGTTAATGTATGCTTATTTATAATTATTTTCCTTGGGATGTATTGTATTATTATTATCATTTTTCCTAATTATTATTTCTGTACTTATTTTCATTTCTTTTGTAGGTTATATAATGTATGCATTGTTGATTAAGATTCCTTTCTAGTGTTATGTAATATTATGCAATGTGTGTCAGTGATGTATTATGATGCAATTGATTTCTGTGTATTTAAGTGTGTGTATTCTTCAGTTTTAAGAAGTTTTTAACTTATTGATAAATTCGTTCGTTGATTCCCACGAGACCTCTTATTACCTTTCCTTCTCGGTCACTACACTGGCGATGAGGCACTGATACAGTTGCAGTTTATCATTCCTGACTACTTTCCTTTCCAATCCTATATTCCTAGTTATGGCTACTCATGGCAAGATGTCAGCTTTCGATGAAACCAAGGAATCTTGGACATCGTTTGCAGAGAGGCTCAGCTTCTATTTCAAAGCAAACAGAATTGTGGGAGGTGAAGCACAGATGGCTGTTTTCATCACTGTTATTGGAGCTCGAACATACGGGTTGCTAAAGAGCTTTCTCCAGCCACATCCCT
>NW_003547878.1:11375-12926 GCF_000090795.2 Amphimedon queenslandica | reverse complement strand
ATATAATGCATTCATTAGAAGTCCAAGTGTACACATCATGATACAGGGAAACACAAAAACCTTCACAATCAAGATATTGACATTATTCATATTATGCTTTGCATGTATCTTAGGCTCTTTCAAAGAAACCCCATACCTGTTACTTTTGAATGATCCTATACATGCACGCCAAACTTCTATGCTGATCATTTCTGACAAGAGTACTCTGGCTTGTTTCTGATGAAGACAAAAAAAAACTCAATGGGCAGGTGAATGTGGTGAAGGCACAATTAGTAGCGTAAAAGATCCTATGAAGACAAATGTTGAAAATTGTTACTATAAATAAAGACTAACTCACTGGGCAGACTTATTATTATTGAAATAATAGTGGTAGCCTGACCAGCAGTAAAAGATCCTATGAAGACAAGTGTCAATAATGGTTACTATAAGACTAACTCACTGGGCAGACTGTATTAATACTGGTAGCCTGACCAGGCAAATAACTTCTTTATGTTCAGTTCTTGAAATAATTCATAAAAATAATATCATAATAAAACACCTTACTGAAATGGAGGAATAAAAAACGTGATAGTGTGAAGGAGGAGCACTGGAGGTGTGCCTTGACTGCCTTCAATCCATGCTGACCCATCGAGAAACAAGGAGAAATAAAATCAAGAATATTTACAAAAATTGTCGTCTAAACAATAAATAATGTTATTATAATGATACAAACAATGCTGCATAAATAAATTGGAATATCTTGAGCTTAGGATCTGACGTGGGGCTTGTGGGGGAGACATTTATGTCATTGTAGTCCAGACAAAAGTTGCTGTAACTTGACACGAAGTGCAATTTTATGAATCCCACACATTAAATGAAGAAATAGTTTTAATCTACTTGACAAAAGTGTTACTTACCTTTACAGTAGTCATTATTGCTGGGCATTTTCTCACAAATTTGAGAGATTCTTGTACGTAGTACTGCTCTCTAACCAACTGGAAGTAGCAAAAAAAGACTTTCCAACAGAACAAAAGGTCTGATGGATTTAGAGCGCGCAGTTCTGAAGATACACATTCTTGAAAACAAAAGAGAACACAGAATGAATGAATGAATGAAAAACAGACAGACAAACTGAGTACCTAGAACTCGCCTACGCAAAGCTGGGCGAAGCCAATAATTTTAATGTATTTTTGGGCAAAATTTAATAAAAAAGTGTATTTCAAAAATGTTTCAATTCAACGCTACCATTTGTTGCTTCTGTAAGTTCAACCATCTCTGGTTCAACATCTCAACTGCTTGACACTATAACAATTCAGTTATAATATTGAAATATTCCCATATATTATCCGATTATTCTCAGAATAATGCTTATGCTTTAGGGTTCCTATTATGCTCAAAATTATTCCAGCATAATAGACTTGTGCCTAGGCTGGTGCAAAGTAGAGAATGCAACTTCTTGTGTTTTTAAAATTCCCTTTCAGCCAGGTTTTTTTCAATACACATACGTACAGTTAGGTCACTATTATGTACAGTGTTATATGTAAGCTGTTTAGTAGTGCAGTATAGCAATAG
>NW_003547878.1:7811-10707 GCF_000090795.2 Amphimedon queenslandica | reverse complement strand
GAGTTGAGTAGGAGTATTAAAAAGTGGACAAAGTTTTATTGCGGGCTTAGTTAAATGTACATAATTAACTGGTTTATGTATAAATTTAGCTACTTCAGTTCTTCAACACTAAGCATTTCAATGGGTGTGGTTTTGGGAGTGGCATAGGAACAATTTTGAGGGTATGTCATGACAAAAAGTGTCCTACCCAAATTTGTGCAACTGGATAAAGTTTGGCAGCAATATTTTGTCCTTGGACAAAAATTTACTGCCAAATTTTGTCCTAAGCGAATAATTTCTGTCCTATAGGACCAGCAGATAGTTTTTACATGCAAATTTTTGTCCTCATAAGAGCATACATGTATAATGCATGTATAAAACTTTTTCTAGACTAATTTTTTTAAACAAAGTTTTTTTACAATATATATTATTTATGACTATCAATCTTTCAGTATATACATGAGCACTGAGTTGATATCACTTCCTTGCATAACATTTCTGACATTTCCACTGATACTTATCACTCCACACTGTACGGGGTATAGCCACACAAGCATTATGAAACCATTCTTTACAGCCTACATATTCCACCATTCGGCCATCTTCTGGCATTCTGCACAAGCAAAAAATTGAAATAGTAGATAGCCTTTGTTGTCTTGGTCGTCGTATCTGTGAAGAAGCAGGAAAGGAAGATATTGATTGCTCTGCAAAACATCTTAACAAATGCTGACGAAGTCTGTTTTGTTGATAACAGATTAAGCTTGGATCTTCTCCCATGCATTCTGATGTGGCAAATGCCAAAGCAAAAGGACCACAATCATTTGTTCCCTTTTGCCTCTGTACATCTTTTGCACAAATAGATATTGTAGTTTTTTTGCAGAACCAAATAGAAGCAATTTGCTCCTTTGTACGTGAAGTAAGATCATCATTCCCACAAGGCCGACAATCATAAACTGTGACATGGGCTGCTTCTGTAAAAAAAAGTGTATCAAGTCAATAAAAAAACTATGTATGCATACCTTTTGATGATACAATAATCCAATGATTGTCTCTTTCATGCAGAACTTGCACAAACTCATTTGGACATACATCAAAGGCCAAAGTTTTCCCTAAAACAACAGATTACAAGCCTGCAATTCTGGAAATTTCTTCTTCAGTAACTTTTGTCCAGCATTTATGATATAATCAGAAAGCCAGCCATTAGCACTCTCTAGACTTGTTTTATTTGACATTGTAAGGCATAATTCCTTGATCCAAACTGCATGATTATTGCTATTACTACTAGTTCTCTCATTTTCATTCTCCGTCAAGTCAACTTCATCTAAAACAACAATAATATGGCTCATTATGTCAAGAAATAGCATTATAGCTTGCCTTGTCCCTTCAACTTTTTATAATTTTGCATTCTTCTTTTCCTATCTTTCTTTGCTGCCAATGACAACTTTCTTTTAGGTGCACAACTGTCTAAAATAACGATGTAAATTGGTGTTAATAGTACTTATGTACTGTACAAAACAAATCATGTACTTACAACCAAATTTAGCTCTTGAGCTCACTGAAGAATGTGAAGCTACATCTTCTGATAATACTATAAACACATACACATAATATATTTCCTTCCTTTTTTTGCCTACTTGTTAAAACATCCTTTTTTTAAAGAAATAGTATGTATAGAGTAATATGTCATTTGTCAAGTTTTCAGCCCTGGTGTGTATTAGCTAAACTACATAACATTGTATATCACTCATGTTTCGTTGATTCACAAATTGTTCCTGATGGATAAAAATGTTGGCAAAGTGACCAATTGTAATGGATTTTAATTTTGCCAACCCAAAGCATGCTAAATTTATGCATGTTTGCTGTGAATACTAATTAAGTAACAGCCTCTCCTTTTATTGAGTGTTTACGTCTCATTATTTTTTGGTACATACATGTAGTTGGACTTTTGTGCGATGAAAGAAGTAGATGGAGAACTTGATAGTGCTACTAACAAACTTAAATCTGCCAACACTGTATTTGCAACATGTCGTTCTGCACTGGAAAAGCTAAAATATGTCAAAAAAGTGGAGAAAATGGCAGCACTCATGACAGATGCTTCAATTGACATATCCAAATGGAGTATAATCTGTGAAAGCCCCAAGAAGAAGCGAGACTGTTTTTTCAATGGCTTTAAATTCCATGTTGATGATTCTCCAAGTTGTAAGTATTATATATGCACTTCACATGCCCTATAAAAAGGCTGTCATTTCATTTGTTGCGTGATGTTTTTGCATGATTTCTTTTTGTCAGACTACATGTATATAGTAATTGAAATTACTATTGGGTAATAGTAAATTTTTTGTGCACATATTGCACCTAGACAATTGTATTTATTGCACAAAGGATTATAGCACATAACATTTTTCTTAAGTAATTATATTGTTAACAAAAATTAGTGATTGACTAGCCCATAGGTGACCAGAAATATGGAAACAAATGCCATGAGGTACACCAGTACCACATATACATACACATGTAGGTATTTTTCAGTCAATTTGTGTATTATAGGGAGTCTCTTTTTCATCTTATATGTTGTAAGCCTTCTCTGGCAGAATTGCCACTAACTGGTACAGATTCTAGTTTTTCTGCTCTCAGGCACTTTACTCTTTTTCGATAACTTTTAACTTCTTAAGCAGGGGCAGAGATACCACTCTAAAAGTTGGGGGCTCCAATTTTTTATTACAAATGACAGAGTATTAGTTTATAAATTTGCCAAAATACACTTTTATGCCATGATGCAACAAACCAAATTACTGTGTTAATGAAAACAAGTCTAATAAGTGTGTTAGATCCTTATGAACATGTAGCAGTAAGCAGTTCTTCCTGTTATTCACACGAAGTTCAGAGACCAGATGTCATCAAGTGGTTTGTCTTACGC
>NW_003547878.1:5490-7319 GCF_000090795.2 Amphimedon queenslandica | reverse complement strand
CTTTTTATAATTGGTTGAACATACATTATACTGACTTTGTCATTAAAAGCAATCAGTGTTTAGACACGTCATCTGTTACCTTGCACCAATCATCAAAGCCGGACTTCTGTCTTCTTATCCCCAACATAATGGGAATGACGTCTTTGCAGCAGCAATGGATTTGAGTGACGAGCTTTTTGGATTCGCAGGAGAGTGCAAAGATTCCACAAGTATGAGGGGTCAGACTATTGCCAATATGGTAGCTGTTGCAGGGTACCTTGCAAAGGATGCTCTACTTCAAGGCAAGAAGTTTTGTAAAATTACTGTCTATGGACTTGCAAGTGACTATTCCACAAATGAATCTATGGCAAGGAAGATGACGCTTGTTTTCAAAACAAACCATTCCCTATTGGTGGAATATGAGGAAAAAGAAAAGATTGAAAAGCTAATTGCCCGAGTAGCTACGGTATTAAGACAAACTAAGCAATAAACTTTTCCTCAATGTGATTGAGTACTATTCATCACTACAATAATGTATGACATTGTTACCATTGTGTTAATAATTATTATGATATATGTATTACTATTATTATCATTCTTAATTAGATATCTCACCGGAATTTAAGATCAATTATTGGATGGTATGTTTCTCCGACACTTGTTCTTTTGCAACTTCTTAAATAATTTTTCCCTGCATATTGCTGCCGTTTGTTCTTTTGCAACTTTTAAAAAATTTTCCCTACATTTTGTTGCGGGACTAGAAAGAAAAAAGCTTTTCTGAATTTTTATCCAATCTAATTAGGTGACATGCTGTGGTATTATCATTATAATTTTAATTTGCAGGTAGGCTTTAGTAGCTTGGCCTTTCTTCAATAAAGTTACCAGTGAGAGGCATAAATCATTAAAGCAATACAAATAATAATAGTAGTTAATGTACATGTACATGCATGTATAGAGTTTTGAGAGGACATAGTAGGTAAGAGCAAGAGTCCATTCTTGGTAAGAGAGAGAGACAGAAATACAGAATAATAGTAATAACAGTTGTAGTACATGAAGAATTGTAGTAGATTTTTTGCAAGTTCTGGTCTAGTTATTGTAGTTGTAGCAGAAAGTTTGAGTTGAGAGATGGAGATGCATAAAGAGATGACGAAAGAGATAGATTTGTCTTTCGTCATTTTAGTGATGACAATACTGATGATGATGTCGATAAGGATGATGATGGTCTTATACATTGTCAGTTTCGTAGGAAACCTTCATTGGAAGTTAAGAGTCATGATGATGATGATGATGGCTGCATGGAAGACCCTCCCTTTAGTGATGATTCTCTTGTAAATGTATGTTATGCTCAATTTTGGCATTGTTCTATTGCTCATTTTGTCGCCTGACAGTCCTATAGCTCCTGTTGTTGCCGAGCTCAATGAAGAAAAAGCAACTAATCAACTCCTTAAGGAACCAAGGTAATTCGTTATACAGTACTTTAGCCTTATAGCTATCCTGGTGCTTTTTACTCTTTAAATGGTATTATGGCTCAGCTGTCAATAAACATTGCCAATGAAGAATTTCAGAATCAAGTTGGTAGGGAGACTGTTCTGAAGGATTTATTGGTCTTGTCTAAAAGTGTTACTGAAGGCTGCTCTACTATGAGAGAGGAGAGCTAGGAATATTATTATTATTATTATTATTATTATTATTATTATTATTATTATTGTTATTATTATTATGACAGTGAGAAAGGAATATTATTATTATTATTAGACACAATGAGAGACAAGAGAGACAAAAAGGGAAAGCCCATAAGGGAAGAGAAATAGAAACAAAAAATGGGGACAAACCAAAAATAGGAAAAGAAA
>NW_003547878.1:2409-5104 GCF_000090795.2 Amphimedon queenslandica | reverse complement strand
ATGTAGATAGGACACGGATGATTTTGAATAGTGTCTCATATATGGTATCTATCATTGCTTCTAGAAGTTAGCATCCTATATAATACTATCTAAATAAATGTTTCATTGTCTTTCACTGAAATTTGGTGTGCTGGATGTTGAGCTGTGTGCCTCATCTGACATGATGCTGAAGTACTTCTTTTTTGGCCTTTCAGTAAAAGGGGAAGAGAGCCCTTAAAATAGATTTAAAATTGTGGTATTCAAAAAATGCTGTTACAGCACTTTAAACGACATGACTTGATAAATAATAGAACTTTTCATTGATTATGAAAATTTCTTTGTTTAAATGTGGAATTTGCACCTAAGCACCATTTTTCTATTACTCCAATGGTGGTGTGGTAAATGCAGTTCAAATCATTAATATGCATTCTACATGATCTTCATGTTTGCACTCTTGACAAAAATACTTATGGCACTCATGTAGTAATAATTCTCTTGTCTTTATCAATGTTGTACAATCACTGTTCCTTAAAAGTGAATCAATTTAGCAGCCACCACTCTTATTTTATGGCAGATAGGTGAAGCTCTTAGTTGAATAAACTCATTATCATATGTTTCAGAATTAATTTAGACCGCTTTTAAATTTGTATAGCAGTGGTATAACTTCTTGAAACATTTCAGCATCTTCACTATCAAGGTGACTCACTTTAAGTATCTTGAGGCATTGCTGCTAAAGGTACTGTATAGTCCAGTAATTCAGCATTTAATGGCAACTCTTGCCATTTCTTTTATAACTTGATTGCTTATGATTATAACTTTATTGTTTATGGTTATAACTTGCTATATATCCTTCCATGGTCCTTTACCAGTACATTTCAGTTGTCATGGGGTGTGTTTGTAAAACTCTCCATGAAGTTGCCACTGTTTGTCCCTATTAACAGTCTCATTAATATATTTTTTTATATTGTATCCGGGTGTGAAGAACGATAAAGAATCTTTTATGGCTTGAATTATAAGCACATTCTTTGTTTCATGATTTTGTGACTGAGAGGGACATGCATTGGTATCACTGCAAACATAATTGACTTGTCTGGCACTAATTCTAAATGGTTAATCTTTTTATTCTGTTGAAATGACTTTGTACTGATTGAAAATCATATTTGAAACATTTATTGTTACCGACAAGAAACCAGTAGTGTGATGTTACATGCTGTTGTTATTATGAAGGGGCTTTTTTGATTTTGAAAGTTGTGAAACTCTTGCTTAAATGTTCTGTTTTCTTGTGTTTCTGGCTACCTTATATATTACTTTAAAAAGTATTGCATTGTCATTTACTTGAATTGTGGTGTTTTGAATGTTGAGCCACTGATGCACTTATTCATTTGCTTTCATTAAAGTCCTATAAATAAAAAAATAAAACTGAAAAGCAAGGTTTTCAAAGTGGCAGTTTGCCCTGAACATCTTTTATCTATTTTTGTGGAACTTCCATTGGTTGTGAGTTCACATTGATAGGTATTGAACGTCATCACTTGGATCTGATACATGTGATGCAGAGCTACATGTACATGATGCATCCACATCTCGAATGTATATACTGAATCTGCCTTTCCATTTTTTTTGGAATAGTCATTCAAATGTTGTTGCAGCTCAGATGTACATGGTCAATCTGCCTTTTCCTTTTCATGAAATAGTCCTTCAAATGTTGTTACAGCTCATTTTTGTGGTTTTTATAATGATATTAATTTAAAAAGATTGGGGTGAGTTACAGTTGTAGAGACATTTATATCATTTGTGATTTCACCTGTATTGATTGACTTTACATTAGCAAATAAAGAGTGGAAGTCTTTAATGTTTGTAATAAAATTTAGTGTGGACATACAGTCTACACTCAAACGGTACATTTTTGTGTAAGGATCCTTTATGGCTTCACTTCCTGTTACATCACTGTTATAATTAAATTCATTGACAATTTGGTTATGAATATCATTAAAATCATTCAAAATTTGAAACACGTGTAGTTGTAGGCTCTTAATTAGATGAAATTTGGAATAACACATCAACTTTGAGGGAAATTTACCTGAATAAAATAAGACCCAGCACCAAAGGACAATCACAATGTATTAAGCAAAGGTAAGTACTGTACCAGACCCTTTGGCAAAAGCCCAGCACCCCTATGAATGATTTGCACAAAAATCAAAGTTGCCGCTTCGTGGCTAAAAAGTCAAAATGGTGGCTGTGCAAGTAGAGGTGTATCTCCTAAACAAAAGCACGGATGAAGCTCATTCTTGGTAATAGCAAGAAGAGTTGGTTCTATCTGTATGTGGCAAAATAAGAAGAACAGCTCTTGTAAATCAAGGATTTTAGGCCGCCTGATTTTAACCAAGTTCACGGCACTTTTTTGATAGCTATATTGGCTCCATTAGGACTGAAACTAGCAGGACATGGAGAGTAAACCTTTCTAAGTCTATGGAAAGACTGTAAAGGTTCCAAGTATTCTGTGAATGATTTGCACAAAAATCAAAGTCAAACAATTTTTATTAAACAAACATTTTTCACAGCAACATAATCTTTGCTTATACTTAGTGCATGAAAACCAAACTTGTTTCTTTATAACAAGCAACTTCTCCTCTCTTAATGGTGACAGTTACAGCACTGTTCAATTAACTATGTGAGAGAAATAAGTAAAATAATGTGGCTAACAATTCTGACATGGTGA
>NW_003547878.1:0-1923 GCF_000090795.2 Amphimedon queenslandica | reverse complement strand
TCATTAATTTCCACATTCCTCTTGTATGGAATTATTTTGAAGTTACTAATGACATTCTTGTTAAGTCAAGAGCAGCAGTTGAAGCATTTTTATTGAGTGATTTTAATTGCATTAATCTCATCACTTGTTGTAATTATGATGCTATGATGAACTTTTTAACAATCATATTCTCAAAGGAATAGTGTTGCATTAAACATGTACATGTGACGATTTCAACCTTTTTTACTGGGCTAACTTGAACAGCAATGTGACCTGAAGATATTAGATGTTGATTGCCCTCAAAGAAAAGATGTGGCAAACTTTCAAGAGGTGGCAAAGCATCATAAAAGTTTAGAACTGCTCTCGATTTGGTTTGATATTTATGATAATGCTTGATAAGGCTGCATGATAATGCATGATAAGGTTACTCAATAGCAACTCAGCTTGTTCAATCTTAGGCTTTTTATGCTGCTTCAAGACTGTAGTGCAAGTAACGATGTTACAATGCATTCAGATGTTAGTAAAAAATGCCTCTTTTTTCACTTCCACATTCTTAATAACTATTCAGTGCTATACTCATTCAGTGCTCATTTCTTGCTTTAGAGGAACAAGTAACAACTAGCAGTCGCCTCAACCTCAATGTTCAGTTTTTGCTTGCATTTGTTCTCCAAGAAGATTAAATTATTGTGACATCACGTGCAAAAGATTGTTACTTGTAACATGCTAGTACACATGCTAGCACATGTATGTACAACCTCAACTTCAGGGTTACTCTAAATGGATCTTAGTTGGGATTGCAGCCATTTAGAACCTGCAGTTGGGTTCCAAATAATAAATGCCTCCAAATTAGTGTGTAATCTATATTCAATGAGTAATGCAAAACACAATTGTTAAATTTATTATCAATGTTAAATATGCCTTTGTATCAACCCTTCATTTAGTTTGAATTAGGCTCTAATATGTCTTTTCGTTACAGGCAAGAAAAGAAAAAGTGCCATCCCTTCCATCTGAAATTGTAAGTTCACTAAATTAGTGTTGTATTTTGTATATGTAATGCCTCTCCATGACATGTGTTGACAACAATTTTACTGTAGACTAATTGATTTTTTTGTTACATTGTAGATTTGCTGACTTACTTTTTTTTAATTAATTGGAGATAGAAAATGAATTTTCCTTTTTTTGGTCTGAATATGTAAGTTAACTATAAGAATTGCACCATTTACTTTTCGATATATTGTTTTGTAATTTAAAAAACCATTTTGTAAGTATTTCATGCATTATTGCTCACCATAATGTGTTATGGTATAAAGATAATCATTGTAAATTATGTGATTACTAAGAAATGCAATGACATTGTAAATCCAGTATAAGCAAGCATAGTAAATTTTGTTATTTATTGTACATCAATGTGGCAGCGTAGCAAAGCATACACAATGCTGTTATGCTCTTATTTTTGCATTTCCTGCATGCCCTTTTTTGCTCCTTGTGTCTAAAAATTATTAAGAACATTGCGAAAAGAATTTAACACTTTCCTATGAATCGTATATATATTTCATTGAGAGCCAAACAGTTTTCTTGGGTTTCTTGTTCATTGAACAATGCAGTTTCTTGCTCAGTAATGGGGCAGGCCATAGTATATACTCGTATTGCAAGACATCTTGAAGAGAAAATTCTTGATTTTTATAGCTTTTGAAATAGTGTTCTTATTTTGTATAGAAAATTTGAATTTTTTATGAATAAACTACACCTACATGTATATATGGATATTGCATGCATGTATTGAGTTTGTATGAATTTTGATGTTACATGTTCTGAAAGAAGATACATGTGTAGTATATGAGTCTAACTACAATTTTATTTGAGATCCGTACTCATGGATTTGTGTGTCCTGTGGTAGCAGCTGCTCCTGATAAACATGTAGATGATGCTACTGAAGTACCAGAT
>NW_003547877.1:11055-12938 GCF_000090795.2 Amphimedon queenslandica | reverse complement strand
TGACAATGCTCCTTGAAAAAGGAGCAGATGTTACTGCCACTACTTATGTAAGTATAATCATTAATTATACTCCAATAGTGATTGTACATGTATATCCTTTTGAGTGGGTGGATCAAAGTAACGCAGGTGCTTTATATCTCATACAGTGTGTGTACATGTACATGTATAGCTTAATGTACTCTACTGTATCACTTTATAGACAGCATTTTTATTAAAAAAATTATTTGACGTCATAAATTTTCAATTTAGTAAAGCGATAAATTTTAGAATCTAGTTTTGGGGGGCTAGTTCAAAAAGTTTTTGAGAATAGACAAATTTTTGAATCTTTGATGGTAATAACCATTACTTTTAATGGTAATTTTTGAAACTTTGAAAACTTCAAAAAATATTTTGAGATTCTCAATAATTTTAAATAAAGCATGGAAAGTAATTTTTGTAAATTTTAAAAATTTGAAATGAAACATTACAAAATTAAAAAATTAAAATTTGCTTTGTTTAGCATTTGTTAAAATTTAAAGTTTCAGAACAATTACATTTCTACATGGTAATACTTTATAATGTTACATGTTTAATAGTATACTAATGTCAGATAGACTTACAAGAGGCCAGTGGGCATTGACATTTTTTTTGGTATGGAGGACATACTTAGAATGTAGTGTACAAAGCTTAATGTACTGTACTGTATCACTTTATGCAAAGCATTCTTATTAAAATAATTATTTTACATCACAATTTTTTGAATTCAGTCTAGCAAGTGGATTGAAATGTACTCGTAAAATATTGTTTTATAGAAATATGAAATTTTAGAATTTATTTTTTAATGGCGATCTCAAAAATTTTAAGAATCAAGAATAATTCACTTTGTACATGGTAATACTTTATAATGTTACATGTATAATAGTATAATAATGTCAGATAGACTTACAAGAGGCCAGTGGGCATTGACATTTTCTTTGGTATGGAAGACATACACTGTACTTAGAATGTAGTTATACTGTGCATGAATATACACTTGTATAATGCGATCCACCCACTCAATTTGATGTAATTATATCACTTACCTAGTGGGGCAGTATCTGATATACAGACAACTCCCACTAGGACACTATGGTCCCTTGTGGTCAGTGTCTGTAACTCTGTATTGACATTAACTTAAATTTTTATATTAAAATTAATGAAGCATCAAAATTCAAGCACCTTGAAATATTATGAAGGTTTCTCAATCTACAATACATGTACATGTATAGTAACTGAGTTTATGGCTATAACCAAGAACATTTTATTGATACTGCAACAGTGTAAATATACATGTACATGTACATGTAGACTAGTAGTATTGTACATGTAATTATTTATATCAGTAAAATGTATACTTGTACACTAAATATACCTCCACTGTCTCTAACATACTCAATACTATGGAGTATTGAAGACAGACCAACAATTAAAGTTGGTTTTTAGTTTGATTGTGACAACATTGTACTGTCATGTTAATCAATGTTTACCTTGTACATGTATAGGATGGTAAGACTGCTCTTGATTGGGCTGAAGGAGGAGGACATTCTGATACTGCCACTATACTGAGAAAACACTCAGGTAATGTATTTATTAGTTTATTGAACTGATGTTATTATACTGTATGTAGTACTGTATTGTTAGTAAATTTTATGAAACAGCTTGAGTCATCAGATACTGCTTCCTCCCTGACCATGTGTAAAATTAATTTAAATAATAAAATTGTGTCACATGATTATCTGTTGTCCATTCCTTTCTTATTGATGTATGATGTAAGATGTAGAGAGTGTGGCATGATGGTCAGTACTTGCTCTTTTGTAGTATTTGTTTGTGATGTCACATGTTAGTATCATTGTTTATCCAATGAC
>NW_003547877.1:6124-7642 GCF_000090795.2 Amphimedon queenslandica | reverse complement strand
CCTGGGCAAACCATATCTGAGGGTCTGCTGGCCAGTATGGGGGCAGTTTCAGTGAGACCGCAGCTACAGTAAGAGAGGCTTTTGTAGGGGTAGCAGCAGAGGAGCCATCAGTAGATTCTGAGGTGTTCATATTTGTTGTCCGGGTCACCAATGTTGAGTTGTTAATAATCAGAAATTTACAAAACTCAACTGTACATGTATGTGTTAACACACTTAATAATAACAGATAAGAGTTGGAGTGGAAGAGACAGTGAATATTAATAATGATGAAATTGATAAGCACAATATGTATGTGAGCAAGATATGTGTGTGATTATTGACTTATCGATTGGGATAGTCGAGAGAATTGAATGAGAGTTGGATGAGAGTCTGATAGGAGATCGAAAGGAGGTCGAGTGTTGAGAATTTGAAGATGATGAGTGTTCGAGAATTTAGACTGCAGACTAACAGACTAGGATTAACAATAACTGAATTACAATTGGGTTCTTCCTTAAATAGTAGTGCATGTGGTTATTACATTAAAGTTAAGTTATTAGTTGTAAATTATTATTGAAGTAAATTAACACTACAGATGCATAAGAGAATGTTTCACCCGATAGTGGTTGCAGTGTTGGCTCTATTTGAACATCCAGACAGATCTCTGATAGAAGAGAGCAGTTATATCCCGAAGTTCATTATGTCTCAGAGATGGAAAGCCACCACATTTACAGTTGAGAGCATGCTCAATTGACATGCTTGAACCACAGACACAAGAGAGGACAGATGAAGAGGAGTCCAGCCATACCTGAGACACAGTGCATCCCAAAATGCACCTTTATGGAGGGCAAAACCGTGCTCCTTGATAGGTAAGGCTGTGATCCAGGAGGAGGCACCGGATTCACTAGCTGCTTCTAGACAGTGTAATAAAGAGGTGTCAGTAATAGAGTCTTGTAGATTAGAAATAAGAGCATCTTAAGTTTTTTTGTGACTCTGTTTTACTCTATTCTTTCTTGAACTAATAACTGAAATAATGGAGGAGATAGTTTCAACATATGAGGAAGATGAATTAATGATGGCATTAACAAGAGGTTCAAGGATGAAGATAGAATTATTATTATTGTCAAACGGACTCAGATATGGGATTGGTAATAGCAAGACCACCAAGACGAGCTGGGACAGAGAGAAAAGATCTGGTTGTGTCATTTAATACCAGCCTGGCCAGAAAGAGTAGGGATTAATTTACAGCGAATGATAGTCTCTAAAGGGGCTAAAAAGTCAGAGACATTTGGCGTGGTTCAGAACAGATAAGTAAATTTATTAAGGAGCCCATGTGTAAGAACAGAGTAAGCAGCATGAGGCTGGGTCTGAGCAATGGAAGATAAACTTCCATTTGAATAACCCATTCACTGACTGTAGTATGAATACAATCATGAACAAACTCATCTGATCCAATAGGGCTACCAAGGTATTTGTATCCATTAGTTGTTAAATTAACAGAAGGGCACCAAAAATTAATCTAGCTCTGTCCAAGACACTGGG
>NW_003547877.1:3788-5477 GCF_000090795.2 Amphimedon queenslandica | reverse complement strand
GATACAATTGAGTTACAGCCAATTGTACTATTATATCTTACATTATTTACATGGTGCACAACAAAAAGAAAGGTCTGTAAATTACCTCTATTAAGTTATTTATGGGCAAACTTGGTATCAATTGAAAGGAAATTCTTTTTACAATACATTTTTGATATATTCTTAGTTTTGATAAGGTACCACTGTCACAACTTTCAGAAGCCATATCTCTAATTGATAATTCCCCACAGATAGCCTGGTTTTCTAATATCGGGTCACAATTTACAAATAATTAAACAAATATTTTGTGTATACTATTACTTTTCTATATATTCATCATTACTGTTTTGGGGCAGGTAATTTTGAAAATAAAGCTTTAGACGTCAAACAGAATTTAGGCCAAAATAATCATTTTTGAAGAATTTAGAGGCAGTTTACCTGCCAGTCCATTACCAATTAAGATGAATATAGAAAATGCTGACATAATTAGAACACGTGGTGAGATAATTTTTGTGACAAATAATTAGACTACTTTAGATACTATTTCTCACAAATAATTATTTTATTTTTGACTTTAGACTATCAAATTTATTGAGAAATTACGGTAGTACATGCAGGGCTGCCAATAGGAGGGGGGCAGGTACATGTAGGGTATATACCTGGCCCCTAATCAAAGGGGGCCCTAAGCCCATGGTCAATAGTATAGTACTGTATAATTTATGACAGAAAAAGGTCAATGAATCATGGCAACTCCTTTAAGTTAACTCTTGCTGGGCCATTTTCTCAGTCAGTACTGCATTATGTATTGGAAAATGTACATGTACAAGTAGAGGCCCCACGTAGCCTATTAGCGGTCCTGTGTACATGTATTATGTGTGAATTACTATTATTATTAAATTTTCCTTCAATTTAATCAAAAGCATTGACAGTTTGACCTTTGACTCATGCAGTAGAACGGTGTACAGTATACATAAATGTTCATGTACATTTCATGCATATACATGAAATATACGTAATAGATGGAACATGGCTTCGAGTGGCTTATCAGATATACACCGAAAATGATATTCATAATCCCGAGGGCGTAGCCCAAGGGATTATGAATATCATTTGAGGTGTATATCCGATAAACCATGAAGAAGCCATGTTCCATATTTTTTGTACTCATTGGAAGGCATAATGATGAATATTTAGGCTTACCTGTCGCCATAACATTGCTAGAAATCGTCCAGTAGTAGCAAAAATTATAAAAATACTTTTTCAAGCGGCGATGCCATTTTAATAGCCTTGCACATGGTCAGCTTGTCAGTTTACACAAGGGCAATTCTTAATGATATTCATTGCTCTGGCAGGAAGTTTACATCATACTTTCTCCAATTTGAGACCCACAATAGCCTGATACAAAAGTCTGGCTTATATAAGCTCAGCTTGATTTTAAGGTTTTGAAGGGAGAGATTCCTTCAGGGGACTTTTCCTGATTTTTTACCCGTGGAGTCGTGGACCTTTCAGGACAAAATTGTCCTGAGCAAAAGGTCAAAGTTCATGGGATCCCCTCTTTCCCTGGTGTATGAGGGAAAGTCAGTGGTGTATGAGGAATTTCACTGGTGTATCATATATATACCACTGCGTGGCACTTTCATCTTATGGCTTCCTATGGTACAAATGTACATGTACTTGTTAATTGTAGGAATGGCTGAATTGTTTTACACT
>NW_003547877.1:0-2071 GCF_000090795.2 Amphimedon queenslandica | reverse complement strand
AAAGATGAGAAGGCAGTTTAGTGAAAGCTGTGACCCTTTGGTTCTGAGATGGGAAGACAATATTATACCACAGGGAATGTACCCAGCACTGGTGGTTAATCTCTTAAAGGAAGGATTTAAGATGTTAAAGGAACAGATACCTTATCGTAATGCCATCAAGCTACAATCAAGAGATTTAGGAGTTAACATTCTACTAGTGGATACTATTCAGTGGTTGGAGATACATTGTGCTGGTCCAGTACATGATGCATGTACAAAGCTAAGAGTCCTAGTCCAGGGATCCATACAGTCTGTCTCCAGCAAGTTCTCCTACAGTAGCAATACATTGGAGGGAACTCTTTGCCAGGTCTGTACAGCTGGTGTATGCTGTCGTAACAAAGCTGGAACTAGTATAACATGCACTAATGGTGACTGCTTACCAAGGAAAATAGGACCACGTCAGTCCTGCTGGTTTAGTAAGTGATGATAGATAAATTAATGCTCAATTCACTGGCTCTCATTCTCTTGATAATTTAGTACCTGTTGAGAGGAGCTATGAAGTACAGAAGAGTGACCTCATTAGGTTATTTAAGGACTCTGCTGCCCATTATATGCTCATTGGGACTGCACTTGATGTTAAAGTGGACGATCTGTTGCCTATTCCAGGGGCTGCTACTACTAACCTAATACTAGTGTTCCAGAGATGGATAGACTCCAATAAAGAAGTGAGCTGGAGGAAAGTGCTTCAAGTTTGTGACGATTTTCCAAATGAACTTGGTAAAGTAAAAGCTGATGTAGAAGTATTTCTATCATCAGATAGAGCCCCTAACAGATTTTAATTATACTTAGCCTTTTTGATTACATAACTCCTAATGTTATTATTATCTGTGTTTGTGTTTTTGGATTTCTAGTGTTTTTCTTTTTATTAAAAATATTCCAATAAATTCCCAAAATTACAAAAATAAAAATTCCAAATAGGCATGTTATTAGTACATACTGACTGCTTAAAGTGATGGTTCATCTGATGCTTTAGTCTGTCAGTGATGTCATAACAAATTATGATGATAACTTCTTTGAGTTGATTGTCTTTGTCCTCCATCAACTCTTAGCTGCTCATTAGACTCGACCAGCTTATCCTGAGGAGTCTCTGGTGTTACACCTAACTGGAGGGAATGGAGAGAGAGAGAGAGGAGACACAAAATAGAACAATAAGACAGGGAAATGAAGAGGTATATATCACTTTATAGTGAAGAAAAAAAGAAAGGGATTTACTTTCTCCAGTTCAGTTGCTTTCTTTGTGACTTTCTCTCTCTTCCCTGCTTGTACGGCCTTTGAAAAAAGGAAAAATTTAATGTATATGAATTTAATGTACATTATTTACTGTATTTTTGGGAAAAATCTAGTTCGTGACCCTGTACAACATATATATACGTGTAGTACAGGGACTTTCATTTGAATTTGGAACAACTTTAAAAATTCATAAAAAAATTCAGTTTTGATCAGAGGGATGAACTAAAACTTTCTACACAACTTAAGCTTATTTAAGTACATGTATTTGCATCATAATGTAATAAAAATGAAGAGATACGTCTTTTAATTTTTGAGAACTTTACCTCATGACAATGTACAGACATTTTACCTAGTTTTGGAGCAGCTTTAAAATTTGTAAAAAAAATCAAAGGCCTTGTTAACACAACTACACTGACCTAATCTGTATTGTTTTGCTATTACTGTCTTCAAGTGTTTATGCTAATCTAGCAGCTACGTTTTTCACTAGTACTTATTACTTTCTTCATAGAATTACTTGTATTCAGCAGTGACAGTAACCAATCATTACATTAATTGATTAACAGCATCAAACAATCATTATGAATGAAAGGTCAGAGTGTACCCCATTACATCATCTCATTACATTACATCCAATAAACACACACAATTTCCACACACACACTTAACATACCACACATTAAATCATACCCTCATGGACTCTCAATAACAAAATTACATGTTCCTATTAAAACCTTTGGCCAATAAAAAGCTCTTATCAGGAGGTACATGTAGCTCTTTTCAAGCAATAAATAGGCAGAACTAT
>NW_003547876.1:10150-12940 GCF_000090795.2 Amphimedon queenslandica | reverse complement strand
CAACGCAACGCACATAGTTCACAAAGCAACGCAAACGGATCGACGCGACGAAACGCAAGGCCTAGCGTCGCTATTTAAACCAGGCTTTCTTCCTCCCCATGTACTGACAGCTTCATCTCGAACTGTAGTTTCCTCCTTTGTGTATCAATTACTCTCTTGCGTTTTGTTGGTGTGTCCAAGGGCACCACACCTTGTTCATCCCTATTTCTCTTCCTCCCGCTTGCAAAAATTTGCCCAAACTGGTTCTCAACCAGACCACTCTCTGCTCATCTAACCTTTTCCATGAACACAGCAAAATTATCAGCTATATTTCTACACTTATGGCACAAAAAAAGATATTCTTTGTTGACCACTATACTGGACACAGTCAGACCAAATGAACAAGTGGCAAGAGCATATATTATTTGAACCACCAACTTTGCTGCATTACCTGTCATTTTCATCCTTTTGGTCTTCCAAGTACCACTACTAACGTCTTCAGAGCAAAGGAAACATTCTTCAACGTTTCTGACAGCCATAGCCACGCTACAACCATGCTGCGACACGTGTACAATAGACCACGCCCATACAAGTTAAATTAAATTATTCAACGAATTCAATAGTGATGCAATAGCTATCATGGCTTCCCAATTCTCACTTAACTTCCTGGAACAAGTTCATATGTCAGTCCACCAGACCCTTACCCCACTGTCCAAGTGTCAAAAATGGGGATGGGTCTGGCTGCGCAAGACAAGTAAAGCTGTACAATATACCACATGACTAACATTTGAAAATGACACTGACAATTTTCAGTATTGTTGTATTTCCCCAACAGCTGCTATGCTAGGGAACATTTATCATGCAGCTTCATGACATTAATGTGGTTTACATAACTATATTCATGTATGTTGTAGCTTGTGTGAGTAATTAAAATACTTTTGGGTAATATTCTATTTGCATTGGGTAGGATTTTTTACCACACCAGTTCGAAGTCTTACTTTTTCCAATTTTATCCTACTACTTTTCCATTTTTAATGTTTTATTACTTATTCATTCTATTTTCTTAATAAAATATATTACATTCTGTTAGGATTTTGTGATTAGGTTAATTATAATACATGCTGATCACGTGCGCATAAATTGAATTGGCATCAAACAGAAACCCATGTTTTGTCTGCAGCTGAACTTTGTGTTCCATCTTGTTCTCTGACCAGCTTTTTTAAAAATTACCTTCAGGGTCCTTGACCAAAGCCTAGAAGAGTGATGAAAAAGCCAATTCGAGCACTTTCCTTGCTTAAAAGATTAGGAGGGAGATAGAAGAAGAAAAAGTGTGAATAATTTAGCACAAATTTGAATTTGGGCCTTTTTAAAAAATGCTCCCGCTATTTTACAGTTCACCTTAAAGATAGCAAGAGTATCACTTGGTAAAGAGAGCTCATCTCAGCCATTGATAACGCTGTGCAACATAAAATAAGAGTTATAAGTGCTTTAAAATCTTTAAAATGGCCGCTATGTTAAAAAACAACCTCGATCCTACATACAGGCTACCGCCTATATAATACAGTCACATGCTCCAATAGTGACAAAAAAATGACATGGCATTCAATGTAACATCATAGAAATAAACAGAGCTTATCTTTATGTATTTTATTATTTACATGTGCAATGACAGACCTGACATGAATAATTGATACAGTTGCATTACGTTTTGTAAATCTAATGAAATCCAAGTGACATCTTTAAAACAGAAGAAAAAATTCAAATTATGTATTAACTACAAATGCATGTGTAGACGTAATAAAATAACAGAACTAACCATAATGATCCACTTCAGATTTTCAAAAATTGGCTCCAAAATTACCCAATGTTATTACCTTTTCTAACACATATTAATGTACTTGTGCAGTGTATCGCTAATCAGTTCATTGATTTCATTCCAAAGTAGATATTGATTAAAATACCTACACACTAAGGAAAATAAGTGACAATGAACTACAATTGGTTTACCTTCTAATAAATTAAAATGTTTTTATATTTCTCTATATTGTATGTCTTCTTACATGTGCAATAGGTAAAAGATATATCACACTATGGAGGGCTGTATCTAATATACAGGCGCTGACAATAAGGGCGCGTAGCTCCTGAGTGCAAGGTGCCTGTATATCAGATACAGCTATAGTAGGGGTGTTATAGGTAATATATATCATTTTGAGAGAGTAGATAACGTGATACACATGTGCAGTAGCTTGCAGCCTCGAACATGGCTAGAACAGAAGATGGCTACCTTAGTCCACCTCGTTCAAAGGATTTAAATGAAGCATCGCTTTAGTTTATCACTGAAGAACCATATAGTTTCCAGTGAATAAAATTATCCAAACTCACCTAATTCTGACAGATTAGGAGTTATAGACTTAATATGCAACTGCCAGGTCAACCACACACAATAGCCAGTGGCAGTGCCATTGTAAACAGTGAGACTGACGATGGTAAGCCATCCGAGGATTAGTCTCGCTAGCCAGACCATTCCCCAGCACACAGTCAATGATTTGCACCCCCACCATCCACCCCAATGTTTAACGCTGGGGAATTGTCTGGATTTCAAAACTACCCGAAGATAACTTGAATACTCAGTGCTTTGTACAAGCTTCCACTGTATCTCTTAATATTATATATTAGTCTTTTATTGATCATTATAAAAGTGATATTAAACATTAACAACTGGTGCCTGCATCAAAAATTAAAGGCCTTTACAGTTATGTGTGGTTAGCTGAATGCAACTGTATCAAAAAATAAATGTCTTCAGTACATGTG
>NW_003547876.1:4603-9454 GCF_000090795.2 Amphimedon queenslandica | reverse complement strand
GAAGTGTGATCTGTACAACTGTCTTAACCTGTTTATCTCTTGTATGCTCTTTGACAAACCATTAATGATATGGGTTTAAATCATGTCAAATGAGACAGCAGTGTTCTTATTCGTGATAGAGCAACATCAGCCAATCCTTTTTTTAAATAAATTGTCAGACAAGTAAATGATGGCATTATCTAGTGAGTCAGTCATATAGTGTATAATAACTGCAAAAGCTAACATTAAAGAGAAACTGGCTTCAATACACAAACATCTTTCATTACCATACACTTCTCTTGACTTGTTCAATTTCACAAGGATTAGCTAGTCTGTGAAATTCAACTGTGATGTGTGTTGCTGAAATAGCCTACACTATACAAGTGCTCCATTTACAAATCACTCTTCAACACTGATATTGCAATGCATTGTTACTCTAGCCCCGACTGCCAATTTTAAGTTGGCTTTTAAACCACCAGTATTGTTCACATCCTTGCGTTCTGCCAAGTGTTTTGTAACCTTTTCTTGTAAATTGTCACCCTCTTTACGTGTAACAGTTGCATCAATTAAAGTTATGGCTTCCTTTGCCTTAGTTGGGCTCGGTAGATCAGCTAGCATTTCCTGATAAATTCTCTGCACGTAATACTTTATGATTATGACCATTACCTGCTTATTGTATAATTTTAAATTTTCTTCAAATGGGCATTGAAAATACTCTTTCGGAAAGTGTAGCAAGAGTCTGATCATCTGGAAAGCCACGTCTCACATTTTCCAATATTTCTATAAATTTTTTGTCAGTTATTTGTCTTTTATTTATTGTTAACTGATCGTAGGTGACAGTATCAGGCCAAATGTTTACTACACCTATACTATCAAGCCTATATTTCAATGTTTTTGCTGTTGCTTGTTGAAACACTGGTTTACAACAAACTGGTGGCAATTGAAGAATGTCACCAACAAAAAAGACATTTGTACCACCAAACCATTTTGTCTGATTTTAATCAATCATTCATTCTCATGTGAGTTCAAGTCAAATTGAGGCTAAAAGCCATAAACACTATATCATTGATTACCATTTTTAGGTCCTTAAGTTCAGTTTTCATAACTTTGTGACAAGTCTTTTGCAAGTATGGGGCACACTGTCCAATTTGCAGCTGAAACAGTTTATGTGCCAATACACCTACCGCACTGTAATCTGCTAAATCTGTAGGAGCAGCAACTGCACATTTCTACTTGGTCAGTGTTGACAACAGGCTTTTTACTTGTGCTTTCATTGCCTCAATTAGAAAAAATTTACCTGTACCACCTACAACCATTATGAACATGTGTAAAGGCTTAACCCTTCTGATTGCTCTTCCCCTTCATTTGATGTCTTTTTGTATTTAATATGCCTCAAGAAATGAGATTTTTGTGATCAAAGATGCTTTTTGATATGTAATAAAGACCCATGGTCCATATCACTCACGTGATTCATTGCATCTTTAATCCGTCCCATCAACTGTGGATCATTGTCTTATACTTTGCACTCATCATCTTCTCAGTTGGCTGCTCTGGAATCTTCTGTCTTTAAAAGTCTTTCTGCATTTGGGCACCTTTTTAATTTTTTATTGGCCTCAAGACACCTTTCATTGTCAACAATGCAGAGATCATGTGCTTCATGAATTGGTTTTAATTTGAGAAAGTTTTTCCGTAGCAGTCTAGAAGTCTAGAACTTAATAAATAGAACTGAGCAAGGAGCAGTGGAGTTTGACAATAATGATGTCTCATATACACATACACATGTTAGATTGGGTGGTTCTATTCCTATTAGAGGGGAGTGCAAGGTTTTAGGCTTAGTATGCAATTGGATAGAAATGAAATTGTCATTGGTGTTGAGCATATTCTTAATGAGGCATTGACTAATCATCCCACAAAGAAGAGTGTAGTTAGCATGGTTAGTAAGGTTTATGATCCTGTTGGGTTTTTAGCTCCAGCTCTTAAGATTTTCTTCCAAGGGTTATTTGTGTCAAAGATAGAATGGGATGAGCCACTGATTAATGATTTGGATGGAGAAGTGGGCTAGACTATAGATGGGTCTGAGAACTAAAGAGCCTATGCATATTGCATGACGTTACTCTCACATTGACTCTAGTGGTTACACATTGCTTTGATTTTGTGATGCATCACAGCAAGCTTACGCGGCTGTTACGTATTTATCAGATGCTAATGGTTCCTGTAGTTTAGTAGCATCAATGACATGAGTAGGACCTTATTTCTCGATTAGAGCTCCTAGGAGTGGTGCTGCTAGCCAGACTGATGACTACTATCAAGGATGCTATGAGACGTTCAATAAAGGACTGTATTTGTTTCACAGATTCTCAAGTTACTCTACACTGGATCGAGGGTAATGAGAGAAGTTGAAAGCCATTCGTTCCAAATAGAGTTTCTGAAATAAGAGGAAAGGTGCCCAAACATTGCTTGAGACATTGCTGGGGAAGAGATAACCCAGCTGATTTGCCATCACGGGGAACTAGTTTGAAGGATGTACAGAAGAATGAGTTATGGTTACGTGGTCCAGATTGGTTTGCTCCTGAATCCACTATGGCAGAGACAGTTACTTCAGTTTCACCAGAGTGTCTGGAGGAACTACGAGCTTAGGATAAGATACCTCTGACTATGGCTGTAGCAGAAACGTCTGAAGTGGCATTTTTTTGACTGATATCAAGCAATTTCACAGCTGCGAGCAGCTACTACGATCCACGGCATGCATATTGTCATTTCTAGGTAAACTAAGAAGGAAACTTAAAGATGACACTAGTTCTGGGATAGAAGAAACTGAGATTTACTCTCACTACTCTAGGAAGGATCTGGAAGAAGCAGAAGTTCAGAAAGAAGCACAATGAGGTCTTGTATGTGAGGAGTGGAAGTTTCAATTTCAGTTGCATACAGATGGACAAGGTCAATGGACACGTCGGGATAGACTATGAAATGCGGAGTTGTCGTTTAACACTCGTCATCCTATACTCTTACCAAGGTCTCATGCATTTACAGAGTTGGTAGTGAGGAGAACACATTCTCATGTATTGCACTCAGGAGTGAAGGACACCTTAACTGAGTTACAGAGCCGATTTTGGATACCTGGGAGACTGTCTCTTGTTTGGTACTTCATACATTGGTGTGTCATTTGTCGGAGACATAGTGCTTCATACTATCATCCACCTCCACCACCACCACTACCTGCCTACTGAGTTCAACTAGGTTTCGCCTTTTCCTCTGTAGGAGTTGATTATGCTGGTCCTATGATGATCAAACATTATACACACACTTCACACAGCATCAATTCACAAACGAAATCTGGGGCATGAAATGCATACACATCATGCGAGGGTAAGGCATGGGTGTGCCTTTTCACCTGTTGTGCATCACAGGTGGTTCATCTGGACGTGGTGATCGATCTAACTTGAAGAAGCTTCATTCACTGTTTCAAGTGATTTATTTCTAGGAGGGGATTACCGGCACAGGTCATATCTGACAGTGGTTCTACATTCAAGGCTTCAGCTAGGACACTTCAGAAGATAATTACTAATCAGGAAGTCAAGAGGTTTCTGTCTAACCACAACATCAATAGGATATTCAATGTCGAATGTGCCCCTTGGTGGGGAGGCTTTTTGAACGCCTTATTCAGTCATTAAAAAGGTGTTTGAGGAAAATGGTTGGAAGGGCTAAATTAACATACGAGGAGTTGGTGACTGAGGTAGCTGAGGTGTAGCTTATTTTTAATTCACGACCAAGACATACATGTGTGCTGATGATATGGATGAGCCTCTCACTTCGTCACACCTGATCTGTGGCAGGAGGTTGCTGAGCTTACCAGATCACTTGTGCTATAAACACTCAAAAGATGAAGATTATCAACCTCAGCCCTCTGCTACTTTTACTAAGAGAGTCAAGTATTTGAGCTTCATTCTGGATAGGATTTGGACACGCTGGAGACAACAGAACTTGCTGGAACTGAGAGAGTCTCATAGACAATTGGAGGACGTCCTGATAAAGTTAATGCAGGAGATGTGGTCATTATTTATGATGATGTACCTTGTGGTCTTTGGAAGCTAGAAGTAATTGAGAAGACTATAATGGGTCAAGATTGAGAGATAAGGGGGGGCTGTTGTCAGAGTTGGATCAGGTTCTCAACCGTCATCATTCTTGAGAAAACCAATTCAAAGATTATATCCACTAGAATTGAGGTCAGTGAAAAGCAGTGTTAATGAATAGATCAGTCACTTAGAATTCAGTGATAATACTCAAACTGACAACTCAGTGGATAGTACTAATAATGTGAAAACTAATTTTGTGTGTCCTAGTGCTGAGGCTGAAAATGTAGAACCTGAATCAGGTGATACTATGAACATAGAGATTACTACCATTCGTCCATGTTGTGAGGCTGCTACAGAAGCATGAGACAGGATTGCTGCAAGATTGCTCGAAGGATAAAATTAACAGAATATGTTGAGGTAAATCTACTTTCTTCAAACTAATTTGTTATTATTTCTGTCATGTTGTTATTGCTTTGTTTACAATTCTTATTAATTCCTTTGTGTATTGATGTGAGTTATGAGTTTTTCTCTTTAAAGTTTGGTGTGAATGAATGGTTATTATTGTTATTGATTGTTGCTGTTATTACTAGACGAATGTAAAACATTAAAGGGGCGAGCTTAAGCAAGCCATAGTGTATTATTTATGAGCAAGCATAGCAATTGCATACATGTTCATGCAAATGCAAAAAAGTGAAAATTTTTTCCTAGGATTTCATTAGCTAATCATCTGATCACTTATAAATCTCAGCAGCAATTGGTTATAGCAAGCATTAAAGATCTGTTAGAAGCAGTCACTGAA
>NW_003547876.1:0-1858 GCF_000090795.2 Amphimedon queenslandica | reverse complement strand
ACCAAGGATTAGTAACACAAGAACAACAGCTCAAAAATACTGTAGTAAAGTGCTTTCCTTCAGTATCAAGCCGTTTTTAATTAAAATAACACCTTGGTTTTCATTGTTTTTCATCGAAGTTTTGATGATTGTGAATAATTGCAGCTGCAAATTTATTCTGACCTATGGTACTTCATTAAAGCAGGAGTTTCTGTTGCAGCAACAAAATCTATTTCTAAACCTTTAAAGACATGTCAAACCTAAATAAGTTACACAAATTACATGTATGAAGTGAAAGTTGCATTTTCCTATCTGTTTAAATCAGGCAAAAGAATCAGAAGTTTCATAACATTTAGGTTCTTTATTACTTGATTTAAGTAATGTTGACTGCCAATTCTTGAAAAAGAAATCCTGATCAAAACCACAATTTTAATGAGAGAAGCAAAGAAGCCTTACTGACACAAATTCAAAAATGTAAGTCTATGATGAACGTAAAAAAAGAAATTTTTATAATTCTCACTTGGTAACTTAATTTGGATTCTGGCAACTACCTCTCTCAGAAGAATCATGTCTACTGATAACATTCATCTTACCATTTGGTAGATATTGTTTTAACTAACTGCCATTTGGAATCTCCACTGCTCCAAAACACTTCCAGAAAAGAATGAGCCACATACTCCTGGTAATCTGTCTCGTGGATGATGTACTGCTTACTGGAAGTACCAACAGACAGCATGATTTCTGATTGATAAATGATGAAAATAAATCAAAACAGCTAAAGTTACTCTCAGATAAAATTTCGTCATTGGGTCACGCCATTGATGGAAAGGGGATTTTTGCTGACCCAAAGAAGAATTATATAAGGAAGATTGAACGGCCAACCAGTATCACTCAATTACAATGGGAAAGGTGAGCTACTTGGGGAAATTCAATGCAAAACTTTCGATCTCACACACCCCTTGAGGTTATTTCTCAGTACTAAAAACCGCTGGTTATGGAGTATAGCTCAAGAACAAGCATTTTTTGCGGTAAAGGAAAAGGAAGTGTCTAGAGCTCCAGTAACCAGACTCAGCATGCAGAGCTAGAGCTCAGGTCATAGGGGCTTCGCCCGTATATATTAATGGGGCTACGCCCCAGTATTATTACTACACTGATTTATTATGGTAACGAGGTATTGATACAACACAACCAGCATTATTGATGCAGCAGGGTCGTGATGGTGCAGGAGAGAGGCTGGTGTGGATTGTACTGATGAGGTCAGCAGTTCAAATCCGGTCAAAAAAACTATGCTGCAGTTTTTGATTTTCTTCTTTTAAAAAATCTTTTTTTGCTATTTTTTCCTTTTTGACTTTTTTTTAGGTCAAGAAATAAACACCTTGTACATCTTAGCCTCCGGGGTCGTAGCGTTGGGATTGGGTTTAGTGTTTCATTGTTAGAGCACAGGTAAAAAAATAACACCTTCTCATACATCTTAGCCTCCGGGGTTGTAGGTTTGGCATTTAGTGTTTAGTTTTTAGAGCACCCTCTTGTACATGTTAGCCTCTAGGATAGTAGGGTTTTGGGGTTAGGGTTTAGTGTTTTTTGATACAAAGACTAAGTTCCAAATTGCACTATTGCACATGCGCACAAGCTGTTTTACGGAGAAAAATGGACTGCCGGAGCTCTAGCAATTGCAAACTATGTCCGGTTACCGGAGCTGTAGTTACAGCCTAAAGGAAAGCTACTTACGCATACAACTTTATCACATTACAATTCATAAGCTAAATTGGCTCAGAGCTCCACCCCTTGTCTCAAGAGAGGACATACCAAGATAGCCATCCCTAAAGATAAAAGTAATTAGGCACATAAATATGTATAAAAGCCATTGTGTATATGTACA
>NW_003547875.1:11101-12943 GCF_000090795.2 Amphimedon queenslandica | reverse complement strand
TTAGAATTTTTACCACAAGAGGATAACTCAAAATTTGATTAGTTGGAATGGGTGTGGTAGGAAATGTAAAATTAATTAGTTACGTTGCTTCATTATGATACAATGATCATATACGAGCTGTAAATAACTTTTACAAAAAAGAACTAAGTGCAGAAATTTTATATCTCATTTTTGAGCAATTTTTGATCATTCTATATAGTCACACTTGTAATGTGGATCCTTGACTGCATGCCATTGCCATACTAAGGCCACCATTCGAAAGTTGTGGGGCCTGAAAGTGGAAAAACATGAACTGTCATAGGTGCTCTCAACAGCTACTGTATACCTCTTCTATGTCAGTTTATGGCTACTTTAAATCACACTAAGCACATTCAAATAAGTTAAATTTCAGTCTATCAATAACCTGCTAATAGTTAACTTGAGCCATGCTGTTGTGTTTCTTATTCTTTATCTCAGTTCATCCTTCTCAAAAGTAGGCCAGGAGGGGGCTTGAGTTCCCCTTTTCCTACATGCATCTATGCTAACTGCACTGATAGCATCCACTCATCTATCTATCATATCTCTATTATATTAGTAATTTTTTATACTTTTTCATGTACTGTTTTGTCTGAGACCATATTTTGCTTTCCTGCAAGTCATCTAGTATTCTAATATAATTTTGCTTGCATATAGTGATGCATGTAGCCTGGCCTGCATGTTGGTATGCATCTGATTTAACAGACCATTTCATTCCACTTTCACCTCATTATTCACCACACAACAATGCATTTTGTTATCACGGTATGCATGTTGTAACAAATTTACTGTCCTAGCTACATATATATATATATATATGCTAAACTGAACTTGCATGCGGAAACTGCAACAGTTATGTGGAAGGGGTTCAAAATCACGGTGAAAATTATTGGGATTTGAAGATGGTTTGGGCATTTTCTGTGATATTAATTAATTTCTGATTTATTATTATGTTTCATATTACTTAGCAACCAGCCTGACTTAATGGTGTATAATAATAATAATTTTGTTCCGTTAATTTGTTTGTACAGCCACCATTTTGATCATGTAGGTCTTAACTTAATTGTAATTGTGCTTTTTGTGTGTGTATGTCAGTGAGCAATAATTCACATAACAATAATCATTATTATTATTAATAATAATATAGTTTTGATATTAATAATTTCTTCAATGTTGTATTATGATAAAGCTTAAACAGCTACAGATAGATATACTATCTATTTTTTAGAATAATGAAACTGCTAATTTTTTCAGAATAATACTACAACTCAAAATGCAATATTAATTGTTATAGTGACAACAGCAATAATAACAGTAAGCCCCTTTCTCAACTAGAAAACATTAGGTGACTTCAGCCACATGTGTCTTTCCTGAGAGCAATGCACTTTATGGGCAAGAGCAGCATGGTTGACATGGCAAAGCACAAAGTTAAACATTAAATTCTATTAGAATGTTAGGCCACTGTCATAAAACTCCAATGAAAAAGAGGTAAAACTTATGTAATGAAATGAGACTTTTCACATTTATCAACTGATAAATCCCAAACTGGACCACATGGAGGTAGTCTCATATACCAGGTCAAAAAACCTCACACCTCTGCTTTACCTATGCAGCACATTAATAGTTAGCTACATGCGTCTCTCTTACATAAAATGTGACACACAATGTATTAAAGCCACCACCCACAGCATCGTAGAACTTCAGATGTGGTAACATCACTAACGTGCATAGGCGGCTGCAGAATTTTAAATTTACCCAGGCTCATTAATTATTCATAACAATTGGGGGTGTGGTCAATTAATTAAATAACTGAACATTAATAATACT
>NW_003547875.1:8470-10289 GCF_000090795.2 Amphimedon queenslandica | reverse complement strand
AGCTGTAGCTGCTACACCAGCATAATCACTACGAGCCACTTGTGTTGCCACCCAAAGCGTGATACGACATCAAGTAGTTGTATTTATAGCTATTGCTGTAAGAGCTTTAGCTGCTACTACTAGCATAATGAGTCAATTGTGTTGCCACCCAAAGCGTGGTACGACCTTATTAGGGCATCATTGTGCAGTTATGTGGTGAATTATAATGTAGTGCATGCAGCTACTCAGAGCTATCTGTGTTACTGCTCAGATTTAGTTAATTACATGCAGCTACAATGTGTAATCACAATTACTGTACACACATGCATGCAGGCTCAAGAAATACAACGTGCTGCAAAGGTGTAGACAATTTTCAGTACCGCTGAGGCAAAGTGTACAATATTGTCTACAACAGAGGAGTATATGTTTATACTAGGCACTGAACAAACAGAAATATTACACAATTCTAAATAGCATTGAAAAAACTCTGCATGTAAATGACAAACTGAAACAATTATTTCATTATGAAACAAAAAAAGGGGTAAAGTGAAAAGAAAAAAAAATAGAACGCATCTAAGCATTGATATCATTGAATAAGTAAAAAAAGGGATCAAAAATTAAAACTATAACTAAATTAATCATATTTATGGATTATAGTCAATGCTGTTATTTGATTATTGATGCACAGGTATAACTAAATCATAGTGATTGCGATGTAAATGATGTAGGTACAACATGATGTTTGCTGGTGTCATACAAGTTTCATTAGTGAACATGGGCACAAATGAAGACTATTCATGGTTTTTACCATACTCACTAAAAACAGCTACTTTGACTTGAAACATAGTGGCAGCCACATGTACTTATTTTTCTGTTGACCAGGATGTTTTTGATGCATTTTATTTTTGTTTACATAACTCATCAATGCTTTTTGTGCATCTTTAGTGCAACTAAATCTTCTAATAAAAAAGGTTCCAAAGGCAATAACATTAGCAGGTTCAATCATAAAATTTACTAAGGACATTTGACCTGCAAAGTGATTGTCCTCAGTTGCAGTAATGGCTTTTGAGATTGCCCTAAAAACACACTCCATCACCAACAATTTTATCACGAATATGAGGAGCTACTTCACTGCAGGGAATTTGCTTAACAGAATCATTAATTTTTTGCAACCTTACTTTCTTTGTAGAAAAAACAATCTGACTCAGGACTTTGATGTGGCATTTTTGATTATCTGCAGGGGGTACTTTTTCTATAATATTTAATGTCTGAGGGGTAGTCAAAGGTGAATCTTAGAGATCACATTTTGAGCAGTTGATTCATTGTGTAGATCTTTAACTGCAGGTGGAGAACCAATTAATTGTGAAGTGTATAGTGTTGTCGATTTTGTTTTTCTGTGAATAGAAGTAACAGAATCAAATTTTTGAGGAGTGATTTCCTTGAGAGGAATATTCACAGGAGTACTTTGCTTTTTTCCATTTGATGAAATTAATGGAGAAGGGCATCTCATTAAAGATTGATTCAACTTCTTAAGAGGTGGAGTCCTTAAGGTACATGTAGGAGTGACAGTGTCATCTAAATTCATTGCCCTGTTTCGATTTCTCACATTTTCAGGGCAGTGCCTTTGGTTGTGTGGATAATTGGGACAGATACAAGTTTGAAAGCACACATCTTCAAGATCACTTGCAGAATCACTACTTTCAAATTCATCAACAATGTCAGGATCAGATGCATTTTCATCATTGTAAGCATCCACATAGCTTTCAGGAGCAGCTTTGCCATTACCCATCTCAATAAATTTACTGTTAAGTGGACAACTTAAGTTTGACGTCCTCTTGTG
>NW_003547875.1:7083-8241 GCF_000090795.2 Amphimedon queenslandica | reverse complement strand
CCAATTCTTGGATCTATATCTTACAGGTACATTATGTGAAGCTTCAACAGTATTGGTTGTAAACTGACCAAGACCAGGATGCATTAACTTACTTGAAAGAGAGGCTGCTTTAACTGATGAGCATGTGAATGAAAAGGACTATCAAGTTTGTGACTGGTTTTATATGGTTTTCCACTACACTTTACATCATTTTTATCTTTACAAAAACCACAGCTACACACCACCAATGGGTGAAAATCACACTGGCTGCCATCCCATTGGTGTATACCACGGTAGTGGTACAGTGCAAGATTTACAATTGTTTCTACAAATGCATTAGGATCCTTGCCAGCATTATTAGTAAGGCACATTTGAAAAGAGGATTTGGCCTTCCTAATAAAATCCTCACTGAAACAAGCACAGTTTACGTGATGCTTTATGCCCTTAGGGCAGTAACATAAAATTTCTTTGTCATCATCACGTATCATGCTTTTTTGCTTTCTTAATTTCTTAGCATGGTTTTTGGCAACATGATTGCTACATCGCAAGAGATTACATTGTGGAAAATGCTTGGACACTGCATTTTTGGCAGTGCTGTCACCATCTTGGATGTGACATTCCAAATTTATGCCATCAGCTTTCACGAGGCTGAGTACATCATTGGCGCCATATCCTTCTGCTAATTTTGAAGTGCCAGGGTACAATATTTCATCACGTAAATTATCCTTACCCTTTTGACAGATGTGATGATAGTACAAAAGGCACCTGTCATATAGTTTCTGACAGTGTAGGTACAATTGCGACTGAAATTTCCTCTCGTCAGCCAAACTGCATCTGAACAAGTAACAGCCCTGTTCCAGCTTCCAAGATCGTGTTGGTCCATATCCTTTCATATGCTGTCTTGCTTTAAGACAAATGCTATCTAGGACATGTTTGACATGAGGATGCATCTGTTTCAGTGTTTGATAGAAAACACTGTTACTAACGCATGAAATTCCCAGGGTGTGGCAAAAAGCCTTTACATATTAGGAATATGATGCTCTAGCAATAATAAAAGCCAGTTGCATGATACTAGAGACAGTAGTATCACCATTAGCCCTAATTGAAGAATTTTCAAAAGTAACGTCGCGATTTACGCAAGTGGTGCAACGAAAATTAAATGAAGCTGCTTCCCAAACC
>NW_003547875.1:3641-7073 GCF_000090795.2 Amphimedon queenslandica | reverse complement strand
CAGACTCTGAAATATAATAAAACTTTGAAAACCTATCAGTTTCAAATAGCTTGAACATTTTAGGAGTGTCTAACTCAAAACTGGAATCAACATATCAGGGAGTAGAGGGAGTAGCTGTTTCACTACCCTCATCTTCACTGCTACTCTACTCTTCTTTCACTAGTTCTTCAGTATCAATCTGTAAAAATTCCATAAAAGGTTAAATCAGTAACCTTGTGTTAAACAATGTATAGCTATCTGCAAAGCCAATTTTAATTGTATCTTATGATAAGTTTTTAGTGCTGTATACCTGTACAACTGACATGCAATTATTGCGGTTACACACAAGAAATTTACTACTTTAAATGACAGCTTGTTAATTTGTGTATCAAGAAAACCCTCTTCCTTTTCTTTCCTTCTCTGTACAAAAAATTGCATTTAGTCATAAACATTAGTATAAGTAAATTTAAAACAATAATAAAGAAATTAAATGAGCCTGTCTCTGACTCACATTTGTGGCCAGTTACAGAGGCACCATTTTGGCTGTCCTTGTAAGATATTAACTGGTTATCATGGTAATGTGCTTTGAAATTGGGGTGCCATTTTTTGAAAAAAACCAAAATTTATTGCTTTTTCTGCTATTAAAAATGGCCATAATTCAAAAATTTTTGACACAATTAACTCAAACTTTTTACATAGCATAAAAACATCAAGGAAGCAAATTTTTACACTCTTAGATTATCAAATTTTGATTGCAATCAGCTCCAATTATCTACACAAAATAAGAAGACACAATAGGGAGTTTGACTTGATTCTATTATAAACATAAAAACTTTAAAACATGATACAGCTAACTGTTAACATAAAAACATGTATATGTACATTTCTTCTTTGCGACTCTTTAGTCAAAATACCCTATACTTTCAGGATTTTGTCGCAACTTGACAGCCCACTAACATGAAACTGTATGAGCACAATGGTAAAATCTGGGAAACCCCAAAGCAGTTCTTAAAAAAGACATCATTATTATGGTACTTGAATAGTAATTTCAGTCTCTGATGATCATAGTTTTTTTTTGCACTATAGGTTTTCTATAACTTAATTTATTTGCTTACAAAATGATGTCTTTATGTTCTTTAGACTTTATTTTTGGATTGCATTTTATTTGAATAACAAATATTTCATGTTTAGTCTATTACTCCAAGATGATCATGCAAAGGCAGACTATACCATTCAGGCAAAAAGGTCTATAGCCCAAAATGGTTTAGTAATCAACCCCAAATTTTATTACATGTTTTGATACGTAAAATGTCATGTTTAGTGAAGCACGCTGTTTAGCTCATGCACATAGCATGCTTTGGGTGAACTCTACAGCCAGACATAATTAAATTGGTATTATCAAGAATCCATTATATTTAAAGAGAGTGTCGAACTGCCCTATAGTGCTAGTGATATCACCGCGTAAAAGTTCTTGTTTTTTATTGGCTATTTCTGTGCACTTTATAGGTGGCAAGAATAAAATTAAAACTCTCCAGACTCATTCCCATGCTAGGCCATGTACTCAGCTACTTTTAATAATAAAATGGCTGCCTGTTCTACTGTAGCATTGAGACTATCTCAAGTGTAGCAGGCACCAGACACACTTGTCAAGAAAGCCATCAAGCTACTCTAGACACTGACCTCATTTACTCCTGTCTTTTTATTAACCTAAAAGTGTTTCTAGTTGTGAAGTGCAGCACAGATAATAATCAACAGTTTCTGGTTCTCACTCGTCTGAAGCTCTATGACCATCCTCCCCTTGGACTGACATCTAGAGTTAGAACACTTGTGAAGACAAATGAATATGTTGTGCATGTCTGCAATTAGAGCTGCCCTTTCATTTTTGTTGAGCATTTTAGTCCTAGATCTCAGCTGAGCCTCTTGTGGTTCATAGGAGCCTCTAGATCTTTTCTCCCACCTCCAGATGGTATGCCTGTTGAATCAATGCTTACTCCTGCTTAACAAGTCTCTCATCATCGGGATTTTGTTGCTGTAGCAGCTCTTCCTAGACTTTTCCAAGCAAAGATGCTCAAAGGGCGCGGTCCGATTATTTAAATGACGTGCCCCTTGCCACGATTAATTCATTCCCATTTGTCGTTCCTAGCCTGTAACTCAAGTCTTCTAAACATGAAAGGAAGCACTAATTGAAGCTTCTACGCGATGATATCATGAGCACTATAGGGCAGTTTGACACTCTATCTAAATTTAATGGACTCTTGGTATTATGTTCAACTGCTTATAATCAATTATTACTTTTAAAACTGACACAACATGGTAGAACAAGACAAAATATGGTTGGACAAATTAAGCATAATGGTCAGACAGTGTCAAATGTCCAAATAATATTTCAGCCTTGAAGTTAAGATGATGAAAACTTGAAGAACAAATGGTTGCCATAAAACATACACTTAGATGTAAGAAAAGAATTATCATAATTATTATCTTTAAGTCAATAGTTAATAGGAGTCAATGAAATTGTTGTGGGTTGATCCCAGAGCCATCTTCAGCATGAAGATCTCTCCACTTGGCTCTGATCCTCTTAGGCATAGGTTGGTAGCTCTAATAAGGGCGAATGATACTCTAACTCTAATCCAGTGAAGTGTGGTTGAATACTAGAGATCCCATTTGATTGCCAGCCTGTCAGCAAGTCTACCCATAAAGTGTCTCATCTTGTAACCATCAATGTTTATACATAACGGAGTAAAACTGGAATGATTTTAATCACAGGCCTTTGTATATTTAGTTTTCTTGTCTCTTTCAGCAGTACATAGGACAGCATCTGTTGATTTCGAGAGGTAATTAAAAAGGAGCATTGGAATCGATTACACGATTATCAAAAATAGCCACAAATTGGGGATTGCAAGCACCCCTAGCACCAATGTCACCAACCAGAGCTGTGACTGGAGTGGATACAGTTGCCTCTTTCACAATGGCCTCTTTAACAGTCTGACTCCAGACATTACACTTCAGGTTGTATAAAAGGTCTCCGATTTCATTAAGCCTTTGGATTACAAGTCTTCCCTTTCCACAATCCATTGCATGGGATGTACTAAAGATAGAGCCACATCCATCACAAATAGGGAGGAGATCAGACAGTGGTTTCAAATACCGGAGACATAATGCATCTCTAAATTCACAGGAAGACAAATCGAAACCATCTTTACGTATGGGGGCAGTGGTAAGCCAGGTTAATAGAGACTTTTGGTTCCTGAATAGACTCTTCTGATGAATCGAATCTGAGTTATCAAAAATATTAGACCAGACAGACTTGTTAAGATTATCTGTCTTCGACAGGTGACCAAGTCTTGCTTTGTTTTCCAAATCCAGATGCTCAGAAATATAAAATCAATCTGACCCTTCAGAGCTTCTATCAATAATCTGGTTGCATTCCTAGATGTTACATAAGCACCACTA
>NW_003547875.1:0-3008 GCF_000090795.2 Amphimedon queenslandica | reverse complement strand
TAATTATTTATTTCCTTTTGTTCCTTTTATTTCTCCTTTTCCTCTTTTTTCTTTCCCCTCCATTTCCTCTCTTCATAATAATAATAATAATAATAATAATAATAATAATATTAAGTAATAATAAGGGGTGCAGGTGGATCGTAAAAATCCAGGCCGTGGAATCGGAGCGCCGCAAGGATTCAGCAAGGCAATATTATTACTATTGTTCTTGTTGTTATTTTAAACAATTATTATTATTATTATTATTATTATTATTATTATGATTATTAAAAATTATTATTATTATTCTTATTATTATTATTAATATAAAAAATAATGAACATGTACAAAAACAATGACTAGAAGAAGAAAATAGTGGATAGAGGGAGATTCCAGAGGAGACAACAGAAAAACAAAAGGGAAAAATAAAGAAATAAGAAAAACTAGGTATAAAACAAAAAAAAAGTTGTTATATTATTGAATATTATTATGAAAGACAAAAAGCACAATACAACACAACACGCATAAGGACAAAACAAAAAATAAGAGAAACAAAACAAAACATCCATCCCAGAGAGGTTTTCAGAAAATAGCACACCAAATTCTTTTGTGGTAGTAACTTGAGAAATGACTGATTTATTAATTGTTTAGTTTATCGATAGTTGGGGAGAATGACAGCAGAATCTTAACAAAAATGACTTGGCCACATTAAATTGAAGACCAGAGAAACTGCTTCACTGCTCCAATGCATGAATATCCTGCTGTAGATGAGAGCAGTCAAGGGATGAAGATACAGCTTTAGAGAGCTTTGTATCATCTGCTAATAAGAGGGCAGAGGAGAAGGAAATAAAAAAGGAGGTCATAGATGCGGACTAAAAAGAGGAGGGGCCCAAGAATGCTTCCCTGGGGCACTCCTGAGCAGACTGGTAACCAGTCGGAGAGTTGACCATCCACTACTACACATTGGCGTCGTCCAGCAAAATAGATCTAGAAAGTTTCAAAAGTGACCCAACAATTCCCATGTCCCAGAGCTTGGAGAGTAGAACATTGTGTGAGACTGCCACTGTTTGCCCACTATCTGTCAAAAAGCTCCTCTACGCATCACTGGTACGCTCCTAACTGACATACTGTTCCCAAGTCTGGCGCCCCATGTTAATTAAGGACATCACTAACATAGAAAGAATACAGCGTAGAGCCACAAGGTACATCATGAGTCACTTGTCACACAGCTATTGGGACAGAATTATCTCTCTCCAACTGCTTCCCCTTGTGTATTTTATGTTTACTTAGATGTCCTTCTTCTTGTTCAGTCTCTCATATTTCCTGATAAGAGCTGTGATATAACTGACTATATCTCTTTCTTCTCCTCTTCCACTTCATCAAATTCCAGATCCCAAATTCTCTTCTCAACAGATCTCAACACTTTTACTCTAATCGTATTGTCAGGCTATGGATTGCTCTTGCTCAAAGTGATTTTCTCTCCCCACAATCAAAATTCACATAAGAAATTTTTATGGTCACACTTTTTAGAACACTTCCATTCATCCAACCAATGCACCTATCACTTTATCTGCTTCCGCTTCAATTGTCACTTAGCTATCCCAGCTTCCTCTCTTTCTCATTGACGTCTGTTGTAAGCTATCCTGAGGTTTGTAGTTGAGCTGTTATTCTATCCAGTGTGCCTGTAAGGATATAAGATTAAGTAATAAGTATCCTGCCTACCATTTTATTACACTTTTATCTTTACAGGTATAATAAGAATGGCTGTTACTGAAAGTGTGAAAGCCTGCTAGTTCAGTGGCAACCTGTACTATAAGATGACCTTAGTACAAGTATGTGTGTTATTGTAGCTTACTTTTATTACACATTGTTATTCTTCATAGTTATACAAAGATGAATGGCAGTTTAGTACTAGTATGATACTTTTAATTCAAAGATAATGGTACAATAGCAATCTGTATAGATGAGAGTAAGTACATGTATGTGTGTTATTGCAACTAACCTTTCTTTATTACACTTTGTTGTTCTTTATAATTAAACACAGGTGAATGTTAGTTTAGTACTGGTATGATACTTTACATTCAAGGATAGTGGTACAATAGCAAGCTGCGTAGATGAGAGTAAGTACATGTATGTGTCTGGTTGTAGTTAACCTTTCTTTGTTACACTTTGTTATTCTTCATAGTTATACAAAGATAAATGGTAGTTTAGTACAAGTATGATACTTTTAATTCAAGGATAGTTGTACAATACTAAGCTGTATAGTTGAGAGTAAGTACATGTATATTTGTTGTTGTAGTTAACCTTTCTTTATTACACTTTGTTGTTCTTTATTGTTATACACAGGTGAACGGTTGTTTAGTACAGGTATGATACTTTTTTTATTCAAGGATAGTTGGCCTCGCCCAGCTTTGCGTAGGCAAGGACTAGGTACTCAGCTTGTCTGTCTGTGTTTCATTCATTCATTCTGTGTGCCCTCTTTTGTTTTCAAGAATGTGTATCTTCAGAACTGCCCTCTCTACATCTGTCAGACCTTTTATTCTGTTGGAAAGTCTTTCTTTGCTACTTCCAATTGGTTAGAGAGCAGTACTACATACAATAATCTCAAATTCGTGAGAAAATGCCCAGCAATAACGACACTACTGTAGAGGTAAGTAACACTTTGTCTAGTAGATTAAAACTATTTCTTCATTTAATATGTGTAGGATTGATAAAATCGCTCCTCGTGTCAAGTTACTGTAACTTTTGTCTGGACTACGACATATAACGTCTCCCCCCCATGAGCCACACGTCAGATCCTAAGCTCAAGACATTCAAATTTATTTATGCAGCATTGTTTGTATCATCACAATAACATTTTACATTGTTTAGACGACAATTTTTGTAAATATTCTTTATATTATTTTCTCCTTATTTCTCCATGGGTCGGCATGGTGAAGGCACACCTCCAGTGCTCCTCCTTCACACTAACGTTTTTCATTCCTCCATTTCAGTAAGGCTTTCCAATTATGATATTATTATAATGAATG
>NW_003547874.1:10341-12960 GCF_000090795.2 Amphimedon queenslandica | reverse complement strand
ATTTGCTGCATATGCTGCTCCTGCATGGCCTGTATCTCTTCATAATGTCTCTCTCTTTGTCGCTCCTCTTCTTGACGACGTACTTCAGCTTGTCTCTGAGCCTCCTCTCTTCGTCGCTCCTCTTCTTGACGACGTTCTTCAGCTTGCTCCTCTCGCCGTCGCTCCTCTTCTCGACGACGTTCTTCAGCTTGTCTCTGGGCCTCCTCCTGAAGCTTTGCTAAACTTGCCAAAGCTGCCGCTAATTGCTCCATCGGATCACTAACTCCTGTAATAAGACTTTCTTCCACTTCAGTACAGTCTTCCGTATCAACTGAAGTATAACTCTCTCTGAAAATATGTAATCCTCGCAACTGTCCTCTGTAGTCGTGTCTTGGTAAGTCCCGTAGAGAATACCGCCCTTGATTCTCTCGACTGTTATCCGACATAAACAGTCACACCAGACACTATAAACTTTAGTCTCTCTCTCTTGCAGAGATACAATAGTGGGTCTTTCCTCTACAACCGTTTGAGAACTATCCCACCGCTGCCACCAAAAAATGTAACAGACGCTCCTAGCTATCTGTTCACCAAACTTATTTCTTAATCAACCCGAAACTCAACTGAGCTCAAAAACCAACTAACAAAAACAAAACTAACTCACAACTAAAACACACTAACACAACTCACAAACAACACACTTATATATATCTTATAAATGTCCAGAAGGTTCTATAACATACAAGAATACTTTACATGATTGTTCTAGAATATACTTGAATAAACACATAATACACATAATATATAATTACAATAGTACACAGAGAGTTCCGGATCCATTTAGAAACAACTTCTTACAGATTGGAGTAGTGTAAATGCAGCCTAACTTATCATTATATTGAATCCTATTTTTCCTCTTTAATGTACTGCCTCTTACTCCCTCATTAGATATGTACACTTTTGATGTCAGTGAATCTGCTGCTATGGAGACATACAATGAAGTATGTGGAGCTTATGAGTCAGTCTTTCATAGACTATCACTACCAGTTACTAAAGGTAAGGGGGAGTGTGGGGGTGGGGCTAAGGTGGGGCTTAATTAAAAGCTGTGTGTGGAAACTTTATTTTTGATGTTGACATTTTATTACCATTGTCCTTTCAAGGTTCTGCCCAGAAAAAATTAGAGGGGGTTGGAGACTAATATTGTTCCTTTTAAATTTATGTACACCATACTAGTAGACTACAATATCATGGTTTATGTATGGTTATTAATATAAATTGCATGGTTGGTCATGGTTCATTCGTTGAAGTGGTTGCCCCAACCACCATAGGCAGAACTATGTCCTTTTTCTGTTTTAATTTTACTTTTTTTGTACTTATTGTTATTTTTAATTTTATTTGGTCTCATTCTTCTTTGTCTCCTACTTGTATTTGGAGGAAGTAAAATTTGGCGAATTACTAAATTTTGGTAATTGGTGGATTTTAATTTGGCAAATTTGTGGCCATGTGCCATTGAGCATGCGTATAATGGCTCAAAATGGCGGTTTTTAATTTTGCAAATGGCTATCAAAACGCCAATTCGCCAAATTTAATTCCCTCCAAAATTTCCCGCTATACGGTAGCAAGAGTGGATAAGGAGGAGGGGAGAGTGTCTAACTGCCCTATGCTGCTAGTGATATGTGCGCGTAGAAGTCTTTCACAGTTTGTTTAGCACCTTCTTTGACCTGTTTAAACATCAACAGCCATGATAGTAAATGGGTGTGTTTTTAATAACCTATATGGTGCACCCACCCACACGTGTAGTCACGATGTTTCAAGAGGAAGAGTCAGAACTACAGCACAATCCAGATGATCATGACTGTTACAACAGATTGAGAGCATCTAATCTTGATGAGCGCCATGCCACTACACCTAAGCGCCCTAAAGCATCAAGAAAGAGGACATGGAGTCAAGAGTCAGAAGCCTCTGCTCCAGTGAACTCAGTAATACTTCGTTTTTAAGATCAACAGCAGTTAACAGCCCGTCTCAAAAGTACATGTACCACATATTCTTTCACTTCTATTATTATCCTTACTCTTGATGTGGGTCCCAAGGGACCAGACTAAAGGAGGATGATCATTGATCAAGAGCTTTTCATGTGTCAATAACAAACATGGTTTGTGTGCTTGGAAACTACAAATCTCTTCAGAGTGGTACAAAGTGACTGGTACAACAAGGTGAGGTCAAATTCTGCTTCCAAGGTCTCTGTATGGTCCAAGGGGTCCGAAACGGCCTCCAAAAGTGTACCAGATTTAAAATCCACTCAAATTTTGACTGGATTTTTGGATTTTTTTGGATTCTTGTTGGATTTTTTGGATTTTTTTCCTGGATTTTTTGATCATATAACATTAATAAATAGTATCCACCATGTTATTAAAGTTAACTAACCATTAGTTATCTTAATTAACTATTAATAATGGTTAGTTAACTATTAATAATGGTTAATTAACTATTGAAAATTACCACTCATTTAATAATAGCAGTTAATTAACTATTTTTAATGGTTAATAAATCATAGACAGTAAATCTTTGAATATTGTGACTGGATTTCCTTGGATTTTTTGGATTACTGATTGGATTTTTGGATTATTGCAAGGATTTTCTGGA
>NW_003547874.1:6132-9331 GCF_000090795.2 Amphimedon queenslandica | reverse complement strand
TGATAGAGGTCAAGGGGGGTGTCACATGACATGCTACTTGCTTGATATTGATAGCACATAAGTATTTCATCATGCATAATGTCATCATTATAAATGGCTGTCCTATGGAAGTGTAGATCGGGTTTTGGAAATGATTTTGTACTAAGTGAAAAAATTATATCCATTACTTTAATGATAGATGTGGTCATGCTGTTAATTATGAGGTGACAGGAGACAGTGCTACTGGTAGTCTTCCTGATTGTCCATTAAATGAAGAGAAGTGTCCAGTTTCACAATACAAAGGAATTGAGGTGTGTAAACGCTTGGGACTGCTATTATTAATTATGTGTACATCTAGCGTTCTAGGACAATTTTTTATAAATGTAAAGGCTATTAAATAATTTATACATACTAGAAAGTAGTAAGTAATAGTGGGGCAATAGAGTGAGTGCGATTTATGTACTTACTATTATGAATGAAAATTCTAAACATGCAATGACAAAAACATAAAATACACATACATTTGTTAATTTTATCATTATTTTTTTCCTCATTACAGGTGGCACATGCATTCTTCCTTGGTACTACTTATTCAAAAAAATTTACAGCACTTTATGACAAACAAAAGTAAAGTTAAAATAACATGAAACTGAAATTTTATTAATTTTCTTCATTTGCTTGCATGTGACTGCAAGCAATAATTTTCTACTACAACTATTTAAGAGGCAAGCCTAAGCTAACAAAGCATTTATGTATTTAATACAAATACCATGCCTTCGAGGTGTGTATTAGCAATCGGGCAGATACATGTATCTCAGGGCTTGGGTTTCATAATTATTGCTAATACACACCAAGAAGACATGGTATATAATATACCGTGGCGTAGATCAGGAAATTAGTGTGACAGAAAACTTTTGTGTTATAAAATTGTGCTGTGATTTAAATTTTACTAAATAAGACTGTGTCATGTATTATTGAATGTGGTAATTATATGGGTGATCTAATTTTTTTTGCAAAATTCTAAATCAGTAAAATTTAAATCATAGTAAAAATTTCCAGATAGACGGTATTCTATCATTACTGTAAGATGATCTATGGGATCTACTTGGGATGGCTGCGCACTTTTTTCTTGTGCTGTGGATCAAAATCTATCTCCCTCTTTTATTTTTTTCACAAACAATGAAGGTCTTCTAAGAACTTCTCTTTAGCATTCATCCCCGTAGGAGCTTTACATTTAAATAGCAATGACATACATGTACATGTACGTGTACATGTATGTGGGTACAAACCTGCATTTGTTTTGGTTAACTATTCAATGGGCTTGTATATAAATTATAAAACTATTCCACTTTGATTCATATTTTCTGTGTCTTGCTTCCCAACAATATTCATGAATTCAACCCACCTGTGTAAACCACCCGTGTATAAACCCAGTCTTGTTGTCTTGTCTCATCACTCACATAAGGAGGTGTATGATCCAGTATGTCTTGCTATTTACCATCTTCTACAGCTTCAGTTTCGTATGGCAAACCTTTTACTGGAGCAACACCTGATGAATTAAAGAAATATATCCAATCCCTGTGGGACGATGAATTTGTTTTTTTCCCAAATTATGATGAAGAAAATGAGTGGGATGTGTACTTGCTGTATAAGAGTTTACTTGGTCATTATTCAATTCTGTTTCTTCTACCAGGCCATACTGAAGGGTTTTTCATTCATCTCTTGGTGGATAATACACGTAGACAAACAAGGTTTGTTCTTAATTATGTGAAGCTTTCTAAATTTAAAAGCAACCTCAAAGCCCTATCATTGGGTACAACAGAGCCATTTACTGCTGCTCACATTATCACAAAGGCTCATGACATTCTTGTTGATATGGGGTCCTATCATGCACTTTCAAATAACTGTCAGGATTACTGTAAGCAAATTGCTAATAGCATTGGAGTATCAAGTAGGTTTAACAATTGGAAAGATGCAGTTTTTGCAGATATCTTTGATGGAAAAATTGTGTTGACTCCTTTTGTTGTTAGTTCAGCTATTGTTGACGAATTGTCTCCCTCAACACTTCCCTCTCATGTTGGACCTGGCAGAGATTCCAGTCTAATCATGACAATACATGACCTCTATGAGATGTACAAGAAAAAAGATAATAACATTTGACTGCTGTAAAACTTCTCATCTATTATTATAGATTTTAATATGAGTACATTCTGCACCCATATTTTTGTTTACATATTTAGCTACCATTTTAATGATTATGATAAGATTTGTCAGTCAAAAATTTTGTTTAACAAAAATGCCTGACAAATTTAATGAAATTTGTTTGTCACTGGCAAAAATTTGGAGCTGTACAGTAGTTGAAGACTGTTGAATATTGTTTACTTTTGTCAATTTCATCTCCATAAAAGCATCAAAATTATGTATCAAAATTAATTGCCCAACCACATCAAAATTTTTAAAAACTGCCATAATATTTTGGGCTTATGTCTTAATTTTATGCCTGTAGCTTTTATTTCTCAATTCATCATAGGTTATGTGAAATGGGTTGTTATGGTATTGGTGTATCAAGACTAATGCAGACAATAATAGAGCACAGTCTAGCTGTAAACAATGGGAAAATGATATGGCCAGTATCCATTGCACCTATGAGTGTGTGCATCACTCCTTTAGGCAACAAAAAGGTGAGGAACAATATTATACTGAAAGTGATAAAACTAGTACTTATTCATATCAGAGATGTGCATATTATTATAGCTATTTTTTCTTTAATATTAAAGGATACACAGTTGATGTCTAAAGCAATGGATTTATATGATAAGCTTGATTCAAGGTATCCTGGTGAGATAGTCCTTGATGATAGGTCCCAGTTGAGTATTGGAGAGAGAGTGAGACACATTGAGCTATTGGGGTATCCCATAGCTGTAGTCATTGGATTAAAGGTAAGCTAAGAGTATGTAGTGCTATTATAAGAGTAATTGTAAATCAATGTGACTCCTTTTTCCACTCAATTAATTACAAGTCATGCAGCCTTGCATTATAAGCATTAGAATTTAGATCACAGTTATACTTGTCTTTTTGTTTCTTGTGCTTTATCATGATTATTACCGTAGGTCGGGATATATTCGTGGCTGCAATTATTCGCGGTCATAAAAAAATTTCAATTAAAAACCATGGAAACCGAGGTGTTATTTTAATTGAAAATGGCGCGATAGTGAAGAAA
>NW_003547874.1:0-3953 GCF_000090795.2 Amphimedon queenslandica | reverse complement strand
CAGCTCAAACTTTCTCCATAGCATAAGGACATTGATATACATCAAAAAATGTAATAAAAATTTGGGGTGATTTCGGAGCCAATTTTTTGGAAAAAACCATGGGCTATAGCCTTGGGTATTTTTCAAAAAAAATTGGCCCATTTAAAGAAATGATCATAACTCAAAAATTATTTGTCAGAAACAGCTCAAACTTGCTACACAGCATAAGGACATCAATATACATCATAAAAATTTGGGGTGATTTTGGAGCCATTTTTTGAAAAAAAAACCATGGGCTATATCCTTGGGTATTTTTTAGATTTTGGCAAATTTCTTAAAATGGCCGTAACTCAAAAAATTGAACTCGGAATCAGCTCAAACTTGCTATGTAGCATAAGTACATCAATGTGTATCAGAAAATGTAATAAAAATTTGGGGTGATTTCGGAGCCTTTTTTTTGGAAAAAACCATGGGCTATAATAGCCTTGGGTATTTTTCAAAAAATGCTAATAACTCAAAATTATTTGTCAAAAACAGCTCAAACTTGCTACACAGCATAAGGACATCAATATACATCATAAAATGTAATAAAAATTTGAGGTGATTTCGGAGCCATTTTTTGGAAAAAACCATGGGCTATAGCCTTGGGTATTTTTCAAAATTGGCCCATTTTTTAAAAATGCTAATAACTCGAAATTATTTTTTGGAAACAGCTCAAACTTGCTACACAGCATAAAGACATCAATATACATCATAAAATGTAATAAAAATTGGGATGATTTTGGAGCCATTTTTTGGAAAAAACCATGGGCTATAGCCTTGGGTATTTTCAAATTGGCCCATTTAAAAAATGATTATAACTCAAAAATTATTTGTCGAAAACAGCTCAAACTTTCCACTTAGCATAAGAACATAAATATATATCAGAAATGGTCCACTAGACTGACTAAATTAAAATGTACATAATATAAATATGTGTCTATGTGTGTACTACATACTTTAAACGGTCTTGTCTCTTGTCTTCTAGTGAACCTCATTACTAACAGTCCAACAAAGACCAGTCCATAGAATACCCACATGAGAGTAGTGAGGCCATCAATCAAATGACCAATACTACCAATTACTATGAGCAGACAGGTCAAAAGACCCTAATATCCAAAAAATAGTATAAAAAATAATACAAAAAAATAATTTCTTTAAATTTACTATAGCATATTCCACGACAATTTTTCAGTCATTAATTACAGTCTATCTGGGAATTTTTTACTGTGATTTTAATTTTACTGGATTAGAATTTTGCAAGAACTAGATCACCCATATAATTAGATGCCACATTTAATAATACATGACACAGTCTAATGTAGTAAAAATTATATCACAGCACAGTTTTTAAACACAAAAATTATCTACCATACAATTTTCCTGATTTACGGTACTACATGTACCGCATTTTCTTAATAAAAAGCTGGGGTGTCTATTTCTTAAAACTGTATTTGGACATTAAAAAAATTTTTTTTAATAAAATTAAACTTGGGCCAACAGCGGGATTCAATCCAGTGTCCTCACACACATACACATGTAACTTCAGGAAGATTAAGGAATTACCAATGCTATTTTAAGGCTAGATTTGTGTATTTATAGTTAAATTTTATTGCTAACTAGGGCTTGGCAAATGTTTAAATTTTTGCCTATTACACTNTTAGGCACAGCTCCAAATTCCATCCTAATATGCTTTGAAATCCAATTATGCTCATTATATGCTCATAGTTTTAAGCTTTACTCAAATATCAACTACCGGTATCAAGTTACATGTACATGCATCTGTTAAAACTGTAATAATGCCAGAATTTTTCCAGTGATTTTGAGTCAATGGAAAATAGAATAGTCTAAGTCATTGGACTGGCCACACTTACATAGATGGGTACTAGCCTAGACAGTAGGGCTGTTGTACTAGCTAGTACTTGTACCACCTGCCACATTGAATTGAGATCATGTGGTCAGCCAGAAACTTTGACTCGTTATGCTCCAATAATGCCAGCATGCTACTACAATTTGCCTAGCCCTATTGTTAACCTGGCATTTATTCACATTCGGCTTTTATTTAAAGATATATGGTATACCTGTACTATTAGTGCCATGACTGGTGTCTGGAACTTATTGTGAAGCAAACTTAGTGTTTCAATCAAGTTCCCATCCCTGGCAGTGGTATACATTACCCTAGAGCCAGCATAGACTGCACCAGTGGCAGCTCCAATGGTTGAGACTGCTACCATCAGTGGTATCAGGACAAGACCAGCATCACCTATTGTAGACTGAGCTAACGTCTAGAAAATACAGCAAATAAAAAAATAAGGCAATTAATAACTCTTAATACTGTACAAGATGATTTATTGGCGAGGAATTAATATTGGCGATTGGCAGTTCTATGAAGAAATCGCCAATATAAAATCCGCCAATTTGTGTTAAACTGAGCATGCTCAATGGCACATGACACACAATCGCTAATATAAAATCAGCCAAATTCTTTCCACAGGCAAATTCGCCAAATATTACTCTCGCCAAGAAATCATCTTGTATGGTACGACATGTACATGCTCAGGGTTATTAGTTAATATATTCACTTGACAAAAACTATTCTAATTTCTAACTTTGATAAATTTGAGGAGACACTAAATATTTTATTTTTAGTCTCTTACGAGTGCAGTGGCAGGTGAAGAGAGGACTTGACTTTTGCTCAAGCCAGCGAAATAGGCAATGTTAACGAGAACATAGCAACCAGTCACACAAGGGACTCCAAGAAATATCCCAAGTAATAGATTCCTACATGTAAGCACAACTTTTTAATATTGCATTGAGACATGTACTGTATAGCAGGGGATTTTGGAGGTAGTTAAATTTGGTGAATTGCTAAATTTTGATGATTGGAAAATTTTAATCTGACAAATTTGTGGCCATGTGCCATTGAGCACGCATATAATAGCTCAAAATGGTGGATTTTTATTTTGGCAAATGGCTATCAAAACGCCAAATTTGCCAAATTTAATTCCCTCCGAAATTTCCTGCTATATAATATTCTTATCATACCTTTTCACATTCTTGTTTTCTTCTACAGTATAACCAATCCCATTCCTAATAAAATATAATTATTAATTTTATAAAGTACAAAATAATTCCTGTGTAATGTAACTTGCATACTGACAATGAATCATAATAATTATCATGATTCATAAACTATAGTTATTCTATACATGTACATGCTCACATAGCTGCTTTAAGTAAAGGAAGGGAATGAGAAAAATGATTCACAGTAAATATACATCAAAGAGATAATACTACACAACATACCATCCTTCATAGGAGAACAATACTGAGTAGAAGGCTAGTACAATCTCACCAACACAAGGATTGGTATCTTCAAAAGATGACGTCAAATTATGACTATGATCTAAACACAAAAACAAAAATTAAAATAATAAATTAAAAAATAAAAATTAAATAAAATAATGATTACATCACAAATATAATGAAAATAATTATTTCTATCAGCAGTAGTCTACCTCCTTTAATAAGTTGCCATACTCCAAGTCCTGTGATAAATATAAGTGCCAACACTTTAGCAACTGATGTGATATTAATGAGCATTGCTGTAGCTTTAAGACTGTAAGCATTCACCAAAGAAATAAAAACTACAAGAAAAAGAGACTGTATCATTTAAGACTAATTGTAATAGACAATAATACAGGTCATATTATGCTAATAGAGCTGGATCAAAAGTAAATGTGACTTATTATGTTAAAACGGCATTTGAAAAATAATTAAAGCCACTATATACATTGCACTATATACCGTATAGAGGATAATTTTGGAGGGGCTAAAATTTGGTGAATTGCTAAATTTTGGCAATTGGCGGATTTTTAATTTGGTGAATTTGTGGCTACGTGCCATTGAGCATGCATATAATGGCTCAAAATGGC
>NW_003547873.1:6029-12964 GCF_000090795.2 Amphimedon queenslandica | reverse complement strand
AGAGAGAGAGAGAGAGAGAGAGGGAGAGAGAGAGAGAGAGAAAGACTGAGGCAGGAGACTGCAGTTTCAAGGCAACATCTTTTTATGGAGGCATGCAGTTTGTCTTCACAACTTATTCGATTCGTAGTGGATTTACATCACTTGATAACTCATTTGTTTTTCTTACCTTTGAGGTGTCAGCTATCAACTTCAGTCAGTTCAGCATACCTGCCTTTGTTCCTGCATTAATTCCAGTTACATTTCTTCATCTTACATTGGTGATCATGGCGACCCACTACTTAGTGTAAAGCTACACCAACACTGGGGCATGTACTGGCCTTTCTATACTCTTGTCAATGTTGCTCTGTTTCAGTTAGTCTTTTGCTAGGCCAGGACTCTTATCAGAAGGAAGTTCAAGGTTCTAGCCACAACACAACTCACTTTTGGCCACACTCATCAACCACTCTTTACTTCTTGCTCAATTAAATGGCCACTGATAATTCACTCTGCATGGTAAGTCATGAAGCACTCTTTGGTATGTATCTCACTACATACACTGGTAGCTGTGTCATCACTCAGTTTGCTGTTTATTTCATCTCATGGTCTTGCCACTTTCTATCAATCATCTTTGTCATCATTGGATCACTCCATGTGGTTACACTTGCTCTCATTGTGTGACTATTCTTCAATGAACTGTCAGTGATGTCCTCTGGTTCCTGTATCGACTGTTCATTTGGTGGGACATCTAAATAATTCAAAGATTATTATTACATGTAATTACTTAAAAATAGCTACATGTATATGCCATGTATTCAAAATTATGTAATCTCACTAAACCAGACCTGCCCTCCGTGCTGGAGAGTGGATGGGTCTGGCTATGCAAGACTAAAATTAAACTTTAGAAAGTTTGTGCCTTAGAAAATTTGTGCATGATTTAATCCTTGATCTAATTTTTGCAAATTTCTAATGTAGCAAAATTAAAGTAATGGCCAGTAAAATGTCAGCAAAAGTACATAGAAAACTATTAACTGTTAATACTTACAAGAATAACCAGCTACTGTCAATAAAGAAATAATTTAAGCTTATCATTACATGTAAATTACTAGAAAAATTAATTATACACATGAAAAGTCAAATGTACATGTAAAACAATAAAATAACAACTACTATGAAAACTAAATTTATAAAACGAAGCCTTTAATTAATAACAAATTGTGTGGTGAGTCTTGATTTGTGTGATGAGTGATATGAGTGTGTGCATGTGTGATGTGTGGTGTGTGATGAGTGATGTGTGCATGTGTGAAGAGTGAAAGCAACATGCATTCAATCGGATTTGGAAGACTTCAACTTCTTCAGTGTCTTCAGCTCAAATCTTTTTATGGACGTATCACTCATCATTAAATACTTCAGTCTTATATTATTCTTGCTGTGAGGGGACATTAAGAACATTATGTACAATTTATGGAGACCAGGTCGGCCCTAAAGGGAGAGGATTCTTGAGAACAGAAATAAGTTGATACAGTCGTCACTCGTCACTTCAAAAATCAAACGGAATCAACTTCTTTTGAGAGAAAGGGATGCTTTTTTAGAGGGAAAGAGAGTATTGTGACCAGACTAAAATTCAAAAATGTAAAATTAAGAAATAATTTCTGATAAAGCATGATTATGACTAACCTTGTAACAATTTGAAAAACTAAAAGCCTAATTTACATTATATTTAATAGGACTCAAAATTTAAAGTTAAAAGTAAAGTTTAATATAAAACTTGGGAAAAATTTTGTGCATTGAACATAAATGGAGCAGATGAGCATCCTCCATTTAATGACATTAGCCTTTAAGATATTAGGGAGGGATATTGGCTGTGTGTATACTGTACAATGAATCTAGGGAGAGCTGATAAGCAGTGTCTTTATTATAGTAAGACACTGCTTATGTAAGTACATGTAACTAATTTCTGAGAGAGACAGAGTTATTTTTTAGAGAGAAAGAGAGGAATTCTAGCAGACTAAAAATAAAATGTATAAGCAGCTATGTAATAACAATTATGACTGTAAAACTAATTTTTGAACATACAAATGAAGCAGATGACCATATTCTCCTTTTAATTTCAAGACATGAGCCTTTACAGTAGTTGCATGTATTAGGAAGGTAGCAAGGTGCACACTGGTTATGGGTCAAGTGGATTAGTGAGAGCTAAAGTGAGGTTTAACGAAGCTGTTTGCGGGCATGTGGGGCATTTAACATGTATTATCAAGCGTCACTCGACAACCGTTTCCTCACACCAGTGATTGCTGGTTCACTTGTTTCTGTGGCTATTGTGTCCCTTGTTTACCTAGTGATGAGTTAATGCTAGTGGGTATGGTTGATACTGGTGGACTGGTGGGCACTGGTGGGATGAGGGCTGGTGAGTGCTGTAGTGTCTACCTGGGATTTAAGCCACGGCATATCACAACCAGGTTTGATCTCCAAGCTTTTCCCTGTGTTAATCTACAAGTGCTCATCAGCTTCTTGTGTTATTGGTGTTTGCTATGTGTATCAGTGTTAGCTGTATTTGCTAGTGTGCACTTGTCACTCTAGAACAGAGCATAATAATAAAAACAATCATTATTTGAATTTTAAACTAGAAATTAAAATTCAAAATTTACATGTAAAAGATTGTTCCTGATTTCCTGTTTGAAGGAGCTGCTTGATACTACAGATTGTTCTATGGAGGAGCTTGCTTGATACTACAGATTGTTCTATGGAGGAGAGTGCTTGATACTACAGATTGTTCTATTGAGGAGCTGCTTGATACTACAGATTGTTCTATGGAGGAGCTGCTTGATACTACAGATTGTTCTATGGAGGAGCTGCTTGATACTACAGATTGTTCTATGGAGGAGCTGCTTGATACTACAGATTGTTCTATGGAGGAGAGTGCTTGATACTACAGATTGTTCAATGGAGGAGCTGCTTGATACTACAGATTGTTCTATGGAGGAGAGTGCTTGATACTACAGATTGTTCTATTGAGGAGCTGCTTGATACTACAGATTGTTCTATGGAGGAGCTGCTTGATACTACAGATTGTTCTATGGAGGAGCTTGCTTGAAAATGAACATCATCATATACAATCTACAGCTTCTTTTGAGAGAAAGAGAAGTTCTTTTTTAGAGAGGAAGAGATTCTTTTTAGAGAGTGGACATTAAAATGTATTAATTTGAAGCACTTGTAATGAGCCTGTATTTGCATTGTACATGTACCTAAAACTCAGCTTTTAATTTAAAAACCACAATGATTAAACCTATTAACAATATCTGCATGAAACTATCACCAGCCTTTAATCTACTGTATCAGTTCTTTGTTCCTGCTTGAGGAAAGATAGAGAGTTCAACTGAGAGATTTGTGTGATCATTCATTGAGAGAGAGGGAGAGGGAGGGGGAAGCTTGGCAGAAGACTTCGACTTCTCTTCATATTTTCAAGATAATTTTTGGAGGTATCACTCATCATCTTACAACAATTTAGTTCTTCACTTCACATCCAGCATATCAAAAACATTTGGACTACTTCTACAAGAACAACACATCATCCAGTAACTATACAACCTGTCTACTTATAGGAATCACCAGCTCTACACTACAACACTCTTCATAAATCAAGCTATTCTCCATCATTACTGATTCAGTAGCTCTACAACCTGTCTACTTCACCAGGTTTACACTACACCATTCTTCAATCATTTCCTTCGGTAATTCTTCATTCTCCAGTTGACCTGCTTCAACAATCAGTTCTTTATTCTCTGCTTGTGCTAACAAGAGAAGGAGCTACTGAATCATAAACTGAACTTTCTTCTCTCTTCTCCTCCTCCTCCTTTCTTTCTTTTCTTTATTCCTCTTTTCTTCAGTAATTCCCCTCTTATTTCTAATACTCCAATGCTACCTTTCCTCTTAAATAGTTAGTACTTGTACTCATAATTAATAATAGTACATGTAATTAAATACTATAATTAAATAATAAGTACATGTAATTAACTAATAATAGTACATGTACAATTAAATAGTATAGTACATGTACTTCAATATAATTATATTGTTGCTTCCTTCCTCTAGCTATAGCTCCTCGGGCCTATTGAAGACATTAGCCTTTAAGAGAGAGGGAGGGAGGGAGAGAGAGTGAGGGACAGCTAGTAGGGGATTCAAAAAGGAAAGCCTGAAGACAAGAGCATCTTAGAGAGAGAGAGAGAGGGAGAGAGAGAGGAGGAGCTAATGAACAGCAGTATCACTATATCATGAGTTGGTTATTGAGAGAGGAGAGGGAGGGAAGGAGTGTATTTGGGAGATTAACATGCTAACTTGTTTTATATTTGATTCATGGGAGCTGTAAAGGTAGTGGGTTTCAAGTCCTCGTGAAGTCTTTGATTTTTAAAGTCTTTGATGTCTTTGTGAAGTCTTTGATGTCCTTGTACAAGTCCAAATAGGATCAGATTATGGTAGAGTTGGGTACTCTTGTGTGTTAGAGTATAGCAATAAGTCAATAGCTCTCATTGTAGGTTTATGATCAAACGTAATGTTACAATTACGTGTGTGATCTTGACATTTTGATGCAAATAACGCGTTAAGTTGACACAATTTTAGCGAAATCTCAATTCTGTGTTGCATTTCATGACGAGTGTCTATTGTTAATTTATGGATGCACAATTAATTCTTAATTAAATAATTATTTTTGATTGATGTACATATTGTGTGGTAAATTGTGTATTAAGATTACTCTTATGTTAAGGCTGTAGAGATTACAATATCAGACAGTAATGGTAGGAGGTAGTAATAGGTCATTAGATAATGGTACACCATTAAGATATATTGTATACACAATGTAAGACAAGTTAAGTTGTAGGTATAGGTAATATGGTATGGTATTAAGATAGGAATGTATTTGTATATAGCAAGGTTTAATATGGTATAGGTATCATTGTGTCATATTAAGGTTCATAGGTTAATAAGTTAATGTAGGTATAAATATAATGGTATGCAGACTTGGGGTCAATTACAAATTTCCAATTACAATTACACTTTTAAATACATACATTTGTTCCACATAGCCTCAATTACAATTACAATTACATTTCAAGTCCCTCACCTCAATTACAATTACAATTTAATTTAATTACAATATAATTACAGTTTTAAATCGTAGTTACAACGTTTAAACATTAATGACTGAAATAGGTTATCACTGAGATGGCACCGCTCTGGCCTAAAAATTTTTCCTCCCATACTAAATATCCTTTCCACAGTTGCTGATGATGCATGAATGGCTAAATAAACGGTGGCTGGGTGAGCAAGCAGTATGCGTGTATAAAAGTCTATGGTTTAGTTATCTTCTTTGGTGTAAACGTGCCTCATCAGGTGATGCAATTTATCATTATTTTCAATTACAATTACAATTACAGTCCTTAGCTTGAAATACATGTCAATTACAATTACAATTACATAATTGTAATTGTAATTGACCCTTAAATTACAATTACAATTGTAATTGACCCCAAGTCTGATGGTATGGTATTATAAGATAAGAATGTACTTTCATAGCAAGGTTAATATGGTATACGTGTACATGTAGGTATCATTGTGTAATTTAAAGGTCATAGCTATAGTAGTAGAAATTAGAAGGGTACAGGTTATATAGTGTACATGTAGGTAGTAGTCATGTAGTGTTAGGTATACAGGTTATATAGTGTAGGTATAGTAGTATAAATTATAGATAACATGTAGTTATACCTAGGATATAGGTTATAGTGTAGAAATTAGAAGGTAGTTATAGGTATAGTGTAGGTATTGTAGTAGAAATTAGGAAGCAGGTATAGTTATCATTAGGTTATAGTATAGGTATTGTATAGTAGAAATTAGAAGGTAGTTATAATAGAAATTAAGAAACAGGTAGTTGTAGGATACAGGTTATATAGTATAGGTATAGGTTATAGATCTAGGTGTTATGATTTTTATTATTTAATTATTTATTTTATAATTAATGTTATTATTTTTTATAATTAAATTTTATTATCATTTTTTATGATTTATTATTATTTATTATTATTTTTTATTATTTTTACAACCTAGGGCCTCAGCAAGAGTGTTGGGCCACAGGTTTTTATTATTTTTGGGCAGCAATGTAGTGCCGCCTCCACGTGGCGCTGCCTGGGATCACTAGTGGCTACTACTGCTAGTGATGCTAAGAGCACTACATACAAGAAGAAGAATAACAATACTAACAGTAAGTTTGTGTAAGGAATTTAATATTATCATTGATAGGATCAAGCTGAAATAAAGATGAAATGTCAAGTGGAATGATACTCAAGACTGAAGCAAAAGATTTATAATACACTAGTTTTAATAGTTTTTTGAAAATAATCCTTTTAAATTTATTGAATTTATGGCAATTTGAACTGTCACTGCCTGTTACACAGCTATAATGCTGTGCAGTAATGCTAAATGAGCCACCAATGCATGCATACACACCACATTCCAGAATACTTTGTTGTGTACAAACTTAGAGCTGGATCTAAGTAAAATATTAATGTCAAGATGTGCATGTACATGCATCAAGTTTGTCATTAAAAATGAAGATTTCACCAACTGCAATCTATAGGAAGAGGAGAAATTCAATTTATCTCTAAATTCAGTCTCCTAGTAGTGGTAGGGACCAGACTTTATAGCCTCCTAGTTTTTATGCATAGTTTGTAAGTTGGTTTTGACTGCTGTACAGCACATTAGATTAGATGCACATTATTCATATCTTTCCTGTGAATGACGTTGCCGATTTATAATGATATTCATTGGGATACCGTAAATGGAAAATTTTTCAGGCCGCCATTGTGGAGGTATACTATCATTAGCTACAATGGACCGACAGGCTAAAAATTGTCAATTCTACTTCTCCACGTCACTCCAGCGGCTCTAAACAGTTGCAGACTACTGAA
>NW_003547873.1:0-5721 GCF_000090795.2 Amphimedon queenslandica | reverse complement strand
AAAAGAAGGATATACTCAAGCTGGTCTCCCCGTTTGGTCCAGTCGAGTCGCTACGGCAACGATCAGTTGCGGTTTCTCCAGGTAAACTTCCTGTTGAAGTTGCTAGAAAACTCGGAAAACAGCTGACAGGGACGACGACTAATTTCTATGTTGTTATGGAGACGGAGGAGTCTGCTAGCGCTTGTTTGGAGTTGAACGGACGAGAGGTTGACGGGAGGCATATTAGAGTTGATCTGGCCACACCCACTAATGACACTCACTGTTCTGTGTTTGTAGGTAATGTACCTTTTGGGGCTGATGAAGAGAAACTGAGAAAAGTATTTGAGTAAGTACAAATGTACATGTACATGTATATGTAGTATCTACGTGACTACTTTGTGTACATGTACATGTACATAAAATGTTAGTAAAATAGAGAATTCTGTCCTTGACATTTTTGGTCAAATACCCTATACAGTGACTTTTGGCCGATTTTGGAGGAATTTTAAAAATTTGTAAAAAAATTCAATTTTGATCAGAATCAGCTCAAACTTTTTACGCAGCATAAGTACATGTATATGCATCAGAAAACGTAATAAAAATGAAAAATTCTCTCCTTGACATTTTTGGTGAAATTTGGTTTGAGACCCTGTACTACAGTACAGTGATTTTTACCTGATTTTGGAGCAACTTTAAAATTCATTTAAAAAAATCAAAACTTGATTGGTATCTCGCTTAAATTTTCTACGCAGCATAAGTACATGTACATGCATCAGAAAATGGAATAAAAATGAGGAATTCTCTCCTTGACATTTTTGGTGAAATTTGGCTCGAGACCCTGTACTGTAGTACAGGGATTTTGACCCAATTTCAGAGCAACTTTAAAAATTCGTAAAAAATCTAATTCAGATCGGAATCAGCTCAAACTTTCTACGCAACATAAGTACATGTATATGCATCAGAAAACATAATAAAAATGGAGAATTCTCTGCTTGACATTTTTAGTGAAATTTGGTTTGAGACCCTGTACTATAAGTTTCTTTTACTTTTACTCGATTTTAAAAAATTGTACTCTTGCCTATGCAAGGACTTGGTCAGATTTGTTGAGCAACGAATTCATAAAAATCCCTGTATTGATCAGAATAAAATGATTTATACATTATTCCCTCATTTTATCATTTTCCTCCCTCCCCTTCTCTCTCTCAGGTCCTGTGGTCCTATTGATGGTATCCGTATTATTAAAGACACTAGGACTGGCATTAACAAAGGGTTTGCTTATGTTAAATTTAAAGACAGTAGCTCAGTCTTATTTGCTTGCAAGAAAAATGAGAGAATTGAAGTAGAAGGACGGAAACTAAGAGTCTTTCGCTGTCGCAGTGATAAGTCAAAGTTCCAGACTAAATTTGGAGGAGCCAAGTCCCAAGTTGGTCGTAATAAGAAGCTGCTCAAGTCGTTCCAACCTTCAAAGAGAAAGGGAAAGAATGACAAGAAGAAGACTAAAATGAGGAGGAAAGAGAAGTCGGTTAAAAGGAAAGAAAAAGCAAGAAGAATAAATAAATAAAGACAATGTAAATTAATAGATAATTAACAAATAAATGATTTTACATATTATTATAATGCTTTAGTACAATCAAGCCAGTCTATTCCAGACACGTTGGGACAAAAATTCTGTCCTGATTATGAACCTGTCCTTATTTCAGAGGTTCATTAATACACATTACTATTGTATTGGGACTGATACTACCTGTCCTAATTATAGAGGTGTCTTTCAGTGTCCACACATAGCAGGTTATACTGTTTTACTAATTAAAGCTACTTTCGAAAGCAGACCAACTATCAGATTTTCTGCTATGAGTATAGGCTCACCACATTTAAGACTAATACACAATAAAAGCCATACATGACCCAAGCTGTGGTTACTACAACTACCAACACTTGCCATTAACTTATCTATAAATATAATATTTACTGTATAAGCAAACGTCAGCCCAGACAGTAGCTATGTCTCTCCTGTTAGTGGTTGTTCTCTTATTCTTCAGTAGCTCCTGCAGTGTCTCCTCTGGTCAGTATTATGTGTCTGATGACTGCAGTTCAGTTACTCAGTCACCTTGTAATCCTTTATCAGTGTATGCTGGGAATATGTCTCAATACAATAACACCATCTTCTACTTCATTGGAACTACTAACATTAGCTATGACATCATCATGACTGCAGTAAAGAATGTTACTCTACATGGACTGGATCAGTCTCCTAGTATTGTAGGCATTGAAGAACTTGGAGCTACTCGAATTTTTGTACAATACAGTGATCATGTCACTATTTCTAACTTAACAATTGATCATTGTCGAGTGGAGGTTGATTCATCTAACAGTATTACAATATTTAATAACGCTTTCATTAGTTTTAGGTATATTTATATTACACAATTTATAGTGACAACAAATGCTTTTGATCTTAAGATATCATCATCAGTTTTCTCTGCAGACTCATTCGGTTTCCTTGGCTATGCTGTGTATATTCAATATGACCCTCTTCCAGCCTGTAGCAGTGAATTACTCCATTACTCATTGATACTGACTGATGTTACCTTTACTGTACAGAGTCAAATGATACTAGATATGCATCATGGTACCACATACAATGTATCAATTATCTTTGATCATGCTCTATATTACGTTAACTCTCCCACCATCATTAAAGCGGGGGGTCTTTTTTATTTTTTGATTAGCCACTCTTTATTTTATGATGTTACTGATGGTTCTGGTCCTTCTATTGAATTTGGTCAATATTTAACTGATGATTGCTCATATCCTGGTACTCAATTAACTTCTACTCTTTTGATTGAAGACAGTCAATTTTATAATAATAAACAAGGATTGAAGATTTCTGATGACCAGTATTTAATAAAAGCAGTAAACTATCACATTATCATTGAATCATGTTTGATATATGACAATATAAATGAAGGATTATTCATTGATGCAGCACTTTTTAAATCCACTCAAATTGATATAATAGATACTGAACTTATTGGAAATGGAGGAAATAAGATAATGAACAGTAATGCTATTAGTCTCAGTAATGTTACTGTTGCTAACAGTACCGATACAGGATTGAGTCTTACAGCATCATTAGTAACAATTAAGAATAATTTAATATTCAAGAACAATACTGGAGTAGTTGGAGGAGGATTAGCAATAAATGGCTCATCACGATTGATAGTATCATCATCAGCTAACTTGGAGTTTATTGATAATCATGCTTCTTATAAAGGAGGAGGGTTTTATGCTGAAGAGTCAACACATAGTGACATAAGATTAATGGCACCAAACATACCTCTTACATTAATAAATAATAGTGCACTGGTTGGTGGTGATATGTATGGATATCATGTATACGATCATCCACACATAAATCAGTTTAAAGTCACACACTCTGCAAAATTTGATTCAACAAGTGATGCAGAAGATATATGCTTTTGTGATCCTCATACTAGTAATAAAAAAAACTGTATAGCTGCATATGCACAAATTTTTCCAGGTCAAGCATTGAAGTTTAATGTGGCTTTGTTTGGTTCTGATTACTTTGGATCAGAAACTCCCACAGATGGTACAGTAGATATATTTAATGACATCAATGGTTTCTTGCTCAATCAAACACATATTCCCAATATTTGTTCATTAATTGAATACACACCACAGCTGACTCAATTAGGATATCACACTTACTATTTTACTTCTTCTATGACCCAAGACCTTCTTGTGTTTTTTACTGTTAAAGAGTGTCCCATTGGTTTCAGGTTAGATAAGTCACAAGGTTCCTGTACTTGCAGTCAAAGTCTTTCAAGAGAGAATGTCACATGTGATATAAATACTCTAAACATTACACACAATGGTCTACTGTGGATTGGAACATATCATACCACTACACCTTTCAATGCTAATGAAACCAATCCTAATGCATGCATTATCAATGAGGACTGTCTCCTCTATTGTTCTCCTAATCCTGTTACTTTCAAGTTGAATTACACTCATACTCAATGTGTGGATAATAGAGGACACAGAATGTGTGGATCATGTACAGAGAGATACAGTCTACTAATGGGATCAAACAAGTGTGGACACTGTCATAATAATTACACGATGATAGCTTGGATTGCTCTGTTTGCAGTGATGGGTGTACTACTTGTGGTTCTACTGATTGCTCTCAATTTAACAGTATCAGTGGGTACACTCAATGGTCTATTGTTCTATGCTAACATTGTCAAGTTATACGAGCCAGTCTTTTCAAGGAAAGGAGCATTACCAGTCTTGAGTCAAGTCATATCATGGATTAACTTAGACTTTGGGTTTGAGATATGTTTTTACAATGGTATGGACAGTTATGCTAAACAATGGCTCCAGTTTGCTTTCCCTCTCTACCTGTGGATCATTATCATTATCATTATACAATTGTGTAGGAGATATGGTAAGATATCAAGACTGATGGGGTCTCATGCTGTTCCTGTTCTATCTACACTGACTTTTCTCTCATATACTAAACTAGTACGTACTATTGTTATTGTACTACACAAGCGTGAGGTAACTCTTCACTGTACAAATGAGTCAGTAAGATCAGTTAGTTTATGGTATGAGGATCCTAATGTTGAATATGCTAAAGGGAAGCATGCTGGACTATTTGGATTTGCCCTATTGGTGACTGTTTTCTTTGTCATACCATACACACTGTTCCTTCTACTTAATCATTTTTATGAGAAGTATCTTTCAAATTTCAAAGTTTTTAGAAAATTTTGGAGTCATTTTAAGCCTATTATTGATGCTTATAGTGGTCCAATGAAAGATGAGTATCGGTTCTGGCCTGGTCTACTCCTAGTGGCTAGGATACCAGTACTTTTAACTGTCACCTTTGTGAGGAATGAATCACGTGTCTTGCTATTGGCAGCAGCAGCTATTATCCTCTCCCTTAGTTTTATCTTTGGTGGTGTGTACAGAAAGAAATTGAACAATATCATTGAATTTTGGTTCCTATTAAACTTGTGCATCATGGCTTCTTTATCTATAGCCTTTACTGATGAGAGCAAAGTATTGATCTGGTACAATACTTGTTTATCTGTTTTTATTTTCAGTTTTATTTTGATTGTTGTTTATCATCTTTACCTGCAGTTATCACATATGAAATGTTATGATGCTCTAATTAAGAAGTTATTCAAGAAACAAGATGAAGATGATGAACCTCTTTTAGATGTAACTGAATCACATAAAACTGTTGATCAGCAAAGGAGAGCTATGGTACCAAGCTCTACTGATGTTAGACGCTGTGCTAGTCGTGAATCAGTTGTTGAATTGTATTAATCATTTTTTTAACTTTTGCTACTACAATATCATTAATTGAGTCCTTGCAAGCCTTTAAGAGTAGATAGAGTAGATGATTAGTATTATTTCAGTAGTCTTGGTTTATTGTGTTAAAATTAATCTAATTTTCTCTTTACTCCACGTGCAGCCACGTGAACTCTGAGCCCCGCCCTCAAATTTTGCATAGCTCACAAAAATATGCGGAGATGTACGGAAGAGCCACACCCATTCTTGAAAAGCAAATGAAGCCATGTCCAGTACAAGGAGTAAAGAGAGACTATCATTGCGAGCAGTTAGACCAGTGATACAACGAGTAGCAGTTTATGAAACTAGAACTGTGAGTGGAGGAATACCAGCAGTTACCTTATTGCTGTTATATCATTATTGTCT
>NW_003547871.1:9328-12994 GCF_000090795.2 Amphimedon queenslandica | reverse complement strand
ATCCTACTCTTGTGACGCAAATTCTACTCTACATTGTATTACTAATACTATTATGTAAGTAATTACGGATCACTTTGCAATGTAGAGTAGAATTTGCGTCACGAGAGTAGGATTTCATTTTGGATTTTCATTGGTAGTCGTTCAGAATCCTGCTTGCCCTTGTTTCCATTACTTTTTACAAACTTGCTCTAGAATCCTACTCCATCTTTTTTTTTAATTATTATGTTCTTGTTTGTGTCGATTTTTAAATAATATTTGTAATAATATTTCTTCAGATAGTGTCCATTGCCATTCTGGTGAATAGTTAATTCTGTACTGATTATTGTTTAGTGAAAGCTGCTATAATTATATCTATTGGCTGTGCTACCCATCTAAATTCCACTTTGAGCCTATCATTTTCAATTTCTGATTTTATTTGCCATCATTGTTAATTCTCTTTTTCCTTAATTGTTGATTATTTATTTATTTATGTATAATTATGATCTTTATTTATATATATTATATGCATATTTTTATTTATCCATTTATTCATTTTCCCTTTTCTTTTCTTTTCTGATTTTCTGGGTGCCAGCAGCTCTTGCTGGTAGTCCTTCAGATGCTTCCTCTGCTCTCTCTCTCTGTTCTGTACTATGTCAAACTACTTACTTTATGCATCTTGTAAAATTATAATTAAATTTAATAGTAGTCTTGACATGAGTCCTTGTTCAAGAAGCAGTGAGAGTATCCATCTTCCTTGCAATCCTGTCCTGTGTTGTTCCTGTTGTCAAGTTCATGATCATTGTTTAACATTATTGTTTGTAATTTTTTTTAAATACAATTTATTAATTATTTATTTTAATAAAACAATGATATCTAAGATTAAATAACTTCTCTTAGCTAGAACTGGAAGCCTGGAACCTCCACTAAGTATTGCAGTTGATCCAAGCATTGCTAGGTAAAAAATTACTTGCTTTTCCTAGTTCTGAGAATGAGATCTGAGCATGCGCGACCACACCCAAACTTTGGAGCACATATATATATATATATATAATCTGTTTTACAGCAGATTTCACTTGCATTTGAACACTGAGTATTGCATGGAGATCATGTGCGCCTAATAAACCATGCACGGAAAATGAATGCAGTGTTCAAACGGAAGTAAAATCCGCTGTATTTAACAAAATGGCGGAATGAGGTAAGTTTTGACTGATCATACAGTCATTTTGTCACTTCTTCCTTTCCTGGAGAATGAGGTGATGGGACATGGACCTGCACATTGACTATTGGAGTAGAATGGTGCAAGAATTAGCCTTCTAGCACCAGCCAATATTGAGATACACACCGACAACTGGATTGACAGGAGATGATGATGATGAAGACGACTGAACAAAACGGCTGTTTTGCTGATTTTTGATTTTCCTTTTAGACAAGGTTTAGAGCCATGCTAGTGGTACCAATGGAGTCCTCTGGTCAAGATAAGGTCCTCTAAGAAGTCTGGTAAGCATAGGAGCTCATTTTCCCGGTATAGCAAGGCTGCAAAAGTCGTGGCAGCCATATTGTTTTGGGGTGAATCCTACTAATTAGTAATGCTACTGCGTTACTAATAAATCCAATTTTGATTTGAATCAGTTCACACTTTCTACACAACAAAAGTTGTATTGCTATTATAATAAAAGCAATGATGGTTTTTGGCTCAATTTTTGAGCATTTGTAAAAAATCAAAAATTAACATTGGTAGAAATTAACAAAACTTTCTATGCTATAAAAGCAGAGCAATATATTGTTTAAAATACTATTTCAATAAAAATTGAAAAGGTTGTGCTTTACACTTTTTGCCTTTTCTTTTTGAATTTTTTTTATAGGAATAGAATATGCATTATTTTATACTGTGACAAATGACTATGCTCTAAAATTAGTATAAATTAGCACTCATTTTTGCTTAATATTAGGCTTATCTTGATGAAATCAATACATCTTCTTGTATGGGACTTTTCAAAGAAATTATAATTGATAGGACCATTGATGGAGAGGTTTGATATTATTACCATTAATCTAACATTAAATTTTATTATGTTAGGCAATATTAGACAATGTATTTATCATAGCTGCTTGTAATCCTTTACGTGGAGACAGCACAATTCATTTACAGAATGTAAAGAATGTTTGGGTTAAGCCAAGTTATTATGTTCGTGAGCTTCATCCTACAATTGATTATCTGAAATGGGACTATGGAGCATTAAATGATGTTCAAGAAGTAGAATACATCACTGCTAAAATGAATGATTGTACTAAAGATCAACCTGAGGCTTTTACTTCTGGTCAATTAACTTATTTCATTGTTGAAAGCCAAAATAGAATGAGGCAATATGCTAATAAAATGTTGGCAAATAAAGGAGTTCATGTATTGGAAGCCATGAAGTGTTCTAGAAGTTGTGTTAGTCAAAGAGATATTCAGCGAGTATTTGATTTCTACAAGTGGTTATTTGGTACATACAAAGCCTTCCAACGCTATACAACTACTGAAGAACAACAGATACGAGCATTACTAGTGTCACTGGGCTTAGTATACTATTTGAGACTACAAGAATTGGACAGAGAAAGTTATGCTGAATTTCTGGACATTCAATGTAGAGACCTGCTAGTTCGATGTAACTTTACTACAGCTTTCAATGATGAATTAGAATGGTACATAGAGAGAATGAATCTACCTCCTGGAATAGCCAAAACTAGAGCTTTGAAAGAGAACATATTTGCTAATATAGCTTGCTGTCAAACACACACTCCTCTCATTATCATTGGAGAGCCAGGAACATCAAAAACACTATCATTTAATTTAGTTAGTAGCACCTTCAAAGGAAAGTCCTCTAAAAATGAAGAATTGAAAAATACAGTTGCTTTTCATGCCTTACAGCCATTTTTTTATCAATGTTCAAAACATACTAATTCAGTTGAGGTTGAAAATATTTTTAAGCAGGCAATTAAACGCCAAAGGGTCTTTGCCAGCTCTAATGTTCCCACCTTTTGTGTTGTTTTTATGGATGAAGCAGGTCTACCTGAAGAACGTCATGAGTCACTTAAAGTTTTACATTATCATTTAGACAAAAGAGAAGTATCTTTTGTAGCTATCACTAATCATGCACTGGATGCTGCTAAAACCAATCGTGCCATCAGTCTCTATCGCCCTGAAACATCAACTGAAGATCTTAAAATATTGGCTAAAGATTTGCTTCGTACATCTACAGCTATGACAATGAAGAGTGATATTATTAATAAGTTTTGTTCATCATTCAGTGCAATGATGGAAGATCCAAAGTACCAAAATTTTTATGGACAGAGAGATTTTATGCACTTTATAAGTTACATTAGAGGAAAACGAGGTGCTGGCTTTCTTACTGAAGATATTGTTCTTCAAGCATTGGAGAGAAACTTCAATGGGCATGAAAATTTTTCTGAAGTTTTTGACTACTTTTTGAAAGTGGTAGGTTGAAATTGTTACAATTACAAATTTTACATATTTGCATGATATTCCAATTACATAAATAGCTTATTTCTTTTTAAAAATTGTATGAGGTATAGATCTATTTATATGCATCAATTTCTTTTGAAACTGAGAATGATTTTGTTTAATCTGATACATAACCCTATAATGTACAAAATTTAAAATAAGGCTTTTTACACTGTTGATAC